>NC_054608.1:5217404-5524541 GCF_004785595.1 Juglans microcarpa x Juglans regia | reverse complement strand
TCCAAAAGGACTAGTCAATGATACAATTGGAGCCTCAATGGATAAGGGTAGGTGGTGTATGGGATCCCACATTGCTTGAAAATGAGAAGTTCTTGCTCTTTATAAGGTTTCAATTGGGCTCCAATTGTATTATTGACTAGTTCTTTTGGAGTATAGGTCATGTGGTTTGGGCCTTCCATTGGGGCGTTACAAATAGTATCAAAGCCTATCCCAACCAGAAATGTGGGACTTGAGCCGTGCCACCTACAATGGACAGGCCCAAAGAGGACGTCGAGAATTTAAAGGGGGTAAATTGTGATACCCCATATGATATGGATAAGGGTAGGTGGTGTATGAGATCCTACATTGCTTGGGAAGGAGAAGTTCTTGCCCTTTATAAGGTTCCAATGGGGCTCCAATTGTATCATTGACTAGTTCTTTTGGAGTATAGGCCATTTGGTTTAGGCCTTCCATTGGGGCATTATAGGTGCATAGAGATAAAGTATGATACAAGTTCCACTGCAAGTTAATGCATTTACAGTATTGTTATTCAATATTTACACCATTTTGTGTGTGCATTTTGCTATATGTTTTATCTTTTCTATTTTTGTCGTTCGGAGAGGGGACAGTGCTGGTCTGGTTTTTATAACCAGCCCACCTGTGGACCTCGCCATGATTAAAAAAAGATGCATTGATTTGAAAAAATTACTCATACATCTCATATGTCTGAGAAAATCTACTAGAAAAGTAGCTGCTTGAGTTGTCAGTGCATGAATTACATACTAAAGACATTCATTTGAAAATGATGTGAAATTTATGATGCCTAAACTGTGAAAAAATATATTGCTACTGTGAAAGCGTGCTATTTCTGGTAAAGATTTTTTTTGGTGGACAGACCAAAATGCATAATCATATGATGTGATTACGGAACTGATGTACTTTTCTTCAAGTTATAAATTTGTTTAATGATTGCTGGAGCACTCGTTGCATCTATGCCCATCGGATGGTGACGTGATGGATTTTCCACTTATGCAGAGATACATTAAGATCATTTATTTTTGTAACTTGCATAGTTATCACATTAATAAGAATTACTTCTGCAGGATTTGCCTCGGAGCAATGTTCTCTATGGTTATTGCGTAGATGGGCCTCGAGGTTGGCATCAAGGGCATCGATTTGACAGCAGCCTTGTGCTTGTAGATCCATATGCAAAGCTAGTTGAGGGCAGCCGATATTTTGGAGATGCTAACAGCAAGTTTTCTGGATTTCTTGGAACTTATGATTTTGATAGCATTCCCTTTGACTGGGGAGAGAACTACAAGCTTCCAAATATATCTGAGGTGATAAAACTACTTATATGCGTTAGTCCATGCAACTCATAAATTTTTATCTTGAAAGATTTTTCTACCTGATTGAAATCTTTCTTCCTCCTTTTGGTTTGACGAGTAACCCAATAACTAAATGCATACCTTTATTTTTTTTTCTTTACTTGTACCCGTGGCTGCTATCAAAGATTCTCACTGGCTTTTTAAGTTGTCAATTATACTCTCTTTCTGTTGTGTCCCAATTAGATAGTATATTCTTTTACATCTCAACCTTTATTATATTTTCTGGTGTCTTTGCAGAAAGATCTTGTTATGTATGAAATGAATGTCCGTGCATATACAGTAGATGAATCTAGTGGGTTGGATCCAAAGATACGTGGAAGCTATCTTGGGGTAATTGAGAAGGTAATGATCTATCATCTTAAACTGAATAATATTTTAGTGAGTAGACTTTGTAGCTTCAATAATAGCATTAAGCAACCAGACCCCTTGGGTCGTTTCCATCCATTTCCAATTGTCAAACAACTGGTGTTGGCCATCACAATCTGTCCCCTAGACTGACTGATCAGGGCATGGCTATTGAACCTATTGACCGTGATGAGTTTTTGTTTACCTTTCTCCCAATCTGGTTGTTGGGGGCAGTGAGAATTGCCAATCTAGTGGTTGGGACCTGCAGGGTGTAGATCAGGTGGTTGAGCACCATGATGGCAAGAGATGAAAGTTGGAGAGGCAGAGAGGTGAGGGAGATAGAAACTCAATGGTGAGGATCAACACTACTCGTCAGTTCTCAGCAGTGAGAACAGAAAGGATGTGAATGGCGGTAATGTATTTTGCAAAGTGTAACTTTGTGGCTTTAATTTTCTTTTTGATGACGTGGATCCTCACCAAAGTAGAGCTCTTCAAACCAACCTGGGGGGACCTCAAGATCTCTTTTCTTCATTGAAGGTCTTATCCACCTAAGGTGTAAGCTGCATTTATTTGATGTAGCACTTGAGGTGGGTGACAACTCTAGCAATATACTTTGGCATGATTTATAGTGTTGTTTAGGGCCTTCAAGGAAGTTTTTCCATAGATGTATAGTATTACACGTGCACTGCAGGTTTCAGTGGCTAATCAGTTAGAGTTCTCCTGTGGCTCCTCTCAATTAATTTTTTACAAACTGGACCATAACTGGGTGTTGATGTCTTCACAGATTTCTTTAACCTCTTATATACTACTAGATTACATCTTGGATATGTAGATAAGATGCTTTGGGCCACCAACAAGAAAATTTCATTTCTCTATCTTTTGATAAGATCGTTATATCTCAAGATAGGGCTTGTTTGTGGTCTCAGATGAGACAAAATTCTCATATGATCTTATTTCATCTCATCCCATCTTATTCCCAAACATAATTCAAATACGAAATTTTCAAACTAATCATTACAACATTTTCAAACTAATCATTGCAACTTTTTCAAACTTTCAAATAAAAAATAAAAAAAAATTCCAACTTTTTCAATTCCCAAACAAAAATAATATTATAAAATAATATTTTTATAATATTTTTTATTCAACTTTTTCTCTCATTTTTCAAAACCCATAAAATACTCAACTCAAATTATCTCATTACTATTCACAAACTATCTTACTATTATTCACAAAATTCTTATCTTTATCTCACTCCTCAAACCAGCCCTAAATCACTTGAAGGGATATTTGGCAGACTATAACCTCTTAAGAGTAGTTTTTTTTTTCCCCCTGGACAACCGCTTTAGGGAAAATACTCACTTTGGAAAACCTAAAGAAACTTCATATTATTGTTACAGATTGGTGCTGCTGCATGTGCATGTGCAAAAAGATTGGGGAATCTATAGACCACCTTGTTCTCCATTATGAGATTGCCAATACATTGTGGAATAACGTTTTAGCCGAGTTGGGTTGGCTTGGGTTATGCCCAGAAGGATATTAGATTCTTTCCAATTGGAGATGGTTATATGGTAGTTTACAAATTGCAGCAATGTGAAAGATGGTACTTATTTGTCTAGTGTGGTGTTTTTGGAAAGAGGAATGGAGTGGTAGACATTTTGAGGATTGCGAGTTGATGTTGGAGGGGCTTAAGACTTTCTTTTTTGATTCTTTGTTCCTTTGGATGGTGTTTATGGATTGTAATGGGCTGAGTTTCCACGCTTTTTTTTTTTTTTTTAATCTTTTCCTATTTCTAATAACGTTTTCCTCTTGTGTACTAGCTATGTACTTGGGCTATGCCTGTTGCATATTTTAACAAAATCTTTGGTTATTTATCAAAAAAAAAAAAAGCTATAGGTTTCATAGGTCTTTTCCCGTCCTGCTAACCAAATTTCA
The DNA here is from genome assembly GCF_004785595.1 of Juglans microcarpa x Juglans regia. Lineage (NCBI taxonomy): Eukaryota > Viridiplantae > Streptophyta > Magnoliopsida > Fagales > Juglandaceae > Juglans > Juglans microcarpa x Juglans regia. Next base: position 5,520,894 of record NC_054608.1, on the reverse strand, counting down.
ATGGTCAAATTCATAATTTGTGGGAGCAAACATTGCCTGCATAAATAACATTGACAGAAGGACTTCCAATTATGATGCTCTAACCAGCCTGGAGTTATATAATCTTTCTGTAGTTTGTTCTGTGGAAATTAGTGCTTGTTTGACCATCAGATGCATCATATTTTTTTGACGGATTACTTTCTCATTTTAATCTAAAGATCCCACATCTTCTAGAGCTTGGGATCAATGCAGTGGAGTTGCTGCCTGTCTTCGAATTTGATGAATTGGAGTTTCAGAGGCGCCCAAATCCTAGAGATCACCTGGTAAAACCTTTTCACTTCATATCTATATTCATGTTATTGCACATGAAGAAAGACATATAATGTATATCTATTTACTATACTCATGTTATTGTGTAAACCTTTCCAAAATTCTTCTTCTTGTTGTTTCAAGTAATTTAGTATATTTTGATTTAGGATTGTAGTTCTGTCACTACTTGGGTCAGTGAAGTTGTGGAATTTTACTTACTCATTCATAACATTTTTCTGAATGATTGCAACGCCAATATAATGTACTTGTTTGCGTAAACACACCCACCCCATAATTTGGGATGCATGCAAGTCTTTTTAGCCATGTTCATGTTTTGATCTCTTTACATGTATTTATGTTGCTGAATTTGAAAACACGGATCACTGTCCTAATTTGTGTATGAAATATATACTGCTTTGTAAGTTGAACACATGTTTTTTCACAAGTGCAAGACATGAGATTATGATGTGGTGTTTAGAGGATTCAACTTTGGAACCAACACATCTGTAAATTTTAAATCATAGAGATTATATAGATGGAAACAGTGAGTCAGATCTTGGTGGACCAAATACAAATTATTACTCAGTTCTCTTGGGAGGATCCATTTATCTCCAAATGCAACAAGTTTCTCTGAATTAATTTAGTTGTTAAATTTATGGAATTCTCATCAGGATTAGGAGAAAAAATAAATGGAGACTGAAATCGATTATCTTAGTAAGGACTCGGACAATCTTGTTAAAATGAAATAAAAAGAAGGTAAACAATCAATCAATAAAGCACCACCGAGCATATTTTGAGTTTCAAATTAATTCCAGGAAAATGCTTTTAATTTTACTGGTGTGGCACCCTTTTATTTCTTTAATAAAATTTTAATTACTTATAAAAAGACGAAAGAAAGTGCTTCTGGTTTTTGTGTGACTACTAAGTTCAAGTCAATGTCCCATGGACTCATTAGTGGGTGACACATGTGGGATGCTATGAAAGGTACCTTCACTTAATTTGTTGAAACAATTTTTTTTTTTTGGATAAGAAAGTGCTAAATTTGTTGAAACAAATTGAACCTGATAGTTCTTTCTCTTGGCCCTTGGGGCTTCATTTTTTTTTTTTTTTGGGGGGGGGGGGGGGGGGGGGGGGGGGGGGGGGGGGGGGGGGGGGGGGGGGGGGGGGGTGTTGATGCTTAGGTGCACATGCATGTCATTGTCTCATAACCTGACTTAAAAGCGGTAATATGTTCTTTGGGGCTTTTTTTCTTCTCAAGATTAATACATGGGCTATTCGACGATAAATTTCTTTGCTCCTATGAGTCGCTATGCTAGTGATGGAGGAGGTCCCATTAATGCTTCACTGGAGTTCAAAGAAATGGTCAAAGCTTTGCATGGGGCTGGGATAGAGGTATGTTGTGTGTTTTCCTCCCTCGGAAGTAAGATGTATATTCTTATTGATTACAAGTGCTTTCCTTTCGTCGTATTCCTGATCAGAAGTCTCAAATACTTGTTATGCCACTGTAGTGAGATACTTTTCTCTCAACAGGTCATTCTGGATGTTGTTTATAATCATACTAATGAGTCTGATGATGCCAACCCCTATACTACTTCATTCCGTGGCATAGATAACAAGGTGATTTTTCACTTCTGCCGTGAGATTTTACTAACCTTGCACAATCACATTCAATTATTCTTGTTTTTGTGGGCATGGACGCTTTTATACTTTCCTATGAAGCTGGAATACTCTCATATTGATTATATTAGTTTAAAGATATCAATTATATTAGTTTAGAGATAATTCGAGATATTAATTTATGATATAGATTTATTACATTGCTATTATCATCTACGTGGCCATATATAGTCACTCTTATTGAGGTTTCTATAGAACAATTGAGGTAGAAATTCTATGACTCAAAGTAATTTCTGTAATAAGTGAAGGTCACGAGTGGATTCAGAGAGTGTTTCATCTCATCTCATCATTACGACTTTTCCAAATTCCCACACAATATATAATAAACAATTCAACTTTTTCAAATCCCAAAATAATAATAATATTAAAAAATAATATTCTAACAATATTTTATTCAACTTTCAACTTTCATCTAAAACCATCTCATCTCATCTCACTATCCAAACCAGCATATTCTTCCTATCTAATTATAGTCATTCTTCATTATATTTTTCATTTATTTTCAATGATATATGCCCCCAATCCATGTACAGGTTTATTACATGCTGGATGTAAACAATAACTGCCAACTGCTGAACTTCTCTGGCTGCGGTAATCCACATGTTTCTCAGTGTCTTTCTTACTCTTCCCAAGGATATAAACTTCTTCTGCTATATAATAAGTAAATAAATCTTGTTTTAAGAAGATAACTTGCTTTTAAATTTTTTTTTAGAGTACTTTCTCAGGCCTTTCTGGATATGTTACTTCTGAAACTATATCTTGGCTCTTATATAGAAGTTATAAAGCTGATCATTAAATATGCAAACAATAGTCCATTACTAGTATGCATATATGCACGAAGAAAGCAAGAATTGAAATTATGTAATGGTGATGTGTGGATATGGCCACTCATAAAAACATGGGACATATATACAGAAACAGTTATATACTTGACAGAAAGGATACGTTAGTATAGAATGTGTACAGATATATAGCTGGATTAATAGTGAAAAATGAAAACGGCTTTACTTGCGTTTTTACTTATTAGGGAAAATTTCATTTTGTACCCCAAATTACTACCCTTTTTCCGAATTGCACCCCAAATTATCAAAAACTAACTATTTACCAAAACACAATATTTTTTCAATTTCACGCCCGACTGTAAAATCCCAGGATTTGTGTCTAAAATGTTTACATTTACATTTTGATAATATGGTCTGTAGGAAGGAAACAACAATAAAATTGCCTTGCCCTTATGGATGAAGCATCCTAAAGTATCACAAGGAAGCAACTACTCATACCTGAGAAAGCAGAAGGGTCCCGAAGTCGCTAAAAACATTTATACTTTTGATAATATGGTCTATAGGAAGGAAAAACCAATAAAATTGACCTGCCCTTATGGATGAAGCATCCTAAAGTATCACGAGGAGGCAATGACTCCTCACATCTGAGAAAGCAGAAGGACCTAGAAGTCACTATTTGAAGTTTATGTCTAAATTGTTTGCAAGTGCTGGTTTCTGCTGTAACACAGTTTGAAACTCCATTATTTCAAGCTCTGTTCTGCTTTGAAGGACAATTGCTATGCCAAATTTCATTTCACATTAATGTTGTGCTGAAAGTATAACATGCTTACCTTTGGAGCTTGTTTATTCTAAAAAGAAAATTTTAAATTTAATCTTGTAATATTTTTTGAGTAATCTCAGATGCAGTATTTTGGTCTCCAGGAAACACATTAAACTGTAACCATCCCGTGGTCATGGAACTGATCCTTGACAGCTTAAGACACTGGTATGACAATTCACATCGGAATTTCCTGGTGACACATTTCTAATAGTTTTTTTGTTTTTATTTCATTGCTGGTATTTGGCACATATATAACTACATTTTTAACCGAGTCACATCTTCTAGTATTTTGTACATTGAATATATCATATTCTACTTTGTACCAACTATTATGGATAAAAAAGCATTGTTATCTGGACTTTGCTTTTTTTTTTTTTTTTTTTTAACAAGTAAAAGAATTTTATTCATCGAATGAAATAGGTGAAGCCCATGTACACATGTAGTATAAAGACATATAATTACATTCTATAAAGAAGAAAATGAAAACAAAACATCATGAGCTGAAGCTCCATTAAGCACTATAGCAGAAAACCATTGAAATAAAGAGAACACAGAGAATTTCCAAATTTCCTCCATAGTGCACTCATTATTATTAAAGCATTGCTCGTTCCTTTCCCACCAAATACATCACATAAGACACAAAGGAATCATCTTCCACACAACAGCCACTTGAGGAGAACTTTGAAGCCACTTGAAAGTAGATCCACTACTTTCATAGGCATTACCCAAGCCAACCCAACTCTACTGAAAACACCATCCCACAATGCCTTTGCCACCTCGCAATGTAGAAATAAACGATCCATAGATTATCCATGTTTCTTACACATGAAATACCACTCCATAACAATAAAACCGCTTTCTCAAGTTATCGATCGTCAGAATGTTCCCGAGGAAGATGGTGATTGAGCATAAATATGGAGGCATAGGGGGGAGGGATGGAGTACTAAGAAGTTCGAGCCTATGGAGTGGAGTTGTGGAAACACATTAGAAGAGGATGGGGGTTTTTACTCGACATACTCGACTCCAGTTGGGTGATGGAGTCCAGGATTAAATTTTGGAAAGATATTTGGTATGGGGATACTTCCCTACAAGTTTCATTCCCTTCACTATTCTAAATTGCTAGTGCTAAAGATATTGTTGTGGCGGATGTCATGGGGTTATCGGGTGGGCAGATCCATTGGGACATTAGTTTTAGTAGAGCAACACAAGATTGGGAGATTAGCAGTGTTGTGATTTTTACAGCCTCTTGTACTCTGTTAAATCGAGCAATCAACAAGAAGATGGGTTGTGGTGGTCATCCGTAGGCAAAGGTGTATTTTCCGTTCGCTCTTTTTTGTAAGGCTCTCACTCAAGAGCCCAACATTCAGTTTCCTTGGAAAAGACTTTGGAGACATAAGGCACCCTCCAAAGTTGCATTCTTCGTGTGGACATCTTTGGGCAAGATCCTCACAACTGATAATTTGAAGAAAATGAGGGTTATCATAGTGGATTGGTGTTGCATGTGTAGGGGAGGGGGAGAGTCGGTGGACCATCTTCTACTACATTGTGAGACAGCAAGGGTTTTGTGGAATGAGGTGATCGGTAGAGTAGAGCTGGCTTGGGTTATGCTGAAGACTGCATTGGCAGTGCTGGCCAGCTGGACAAATATAGGAGGCATGCGGCAGATTAAGGCTTGGTTTGCTTTCAAGACTAAAATCCAAAACTTTGAAAACCTCTCATCTCATCATTACAACTTTTTCAAATTCCCACATAAAATAAAATAATCAATTCAACTTTTTCAAATCCCAAAACAAAAATAATATTAAAAAATATTTTCTAACAATATTTTATTCAACTTTTTAACTTTAATCTCAATTCATCTCATCTCATCTATGAAAACAAACGAGGCCTAAAGCGATTTGGAAGATGATCCCTATATGCATCATGTGGTGTTTGTGGCAGGAGTGCAATGCGAGGACGTTTGAAGATAGAGAGAGAGCTAGAGGAACTTAACGCTTTATTTTACAGTATTCTATGTACCTGGCCATTGCTGTTGATTTCAATGGCATGGACCTACATGACTTTCTTGTCTCTTTGGCGCCTTCTTAATTAGGGCACATAGTGTTTCTTATATTTGTATCGGGTGTCAAATTGGATTGAATACCTCCTTTGTGAGGATTTCCTTTCAGTATATAGGCACAAGTGCGCGTGATACAAGACTAGAATCAAGCCAAATTACAGCAATCAAATCTGTCTACAAAAGGAAACTAGGACTATTTACATAATCTGTCCAAGTAAGGAACATGATCTGTCTAAGTAAGGAAGTATATATATATATATATATATATAGATAGATTAGGAAAGCTAAATAAGGAAGGTCTTGCTGTCATCCCCCCTCAAATTGATGCTGGTCGGTCAAGAAGCATCAATTTGCCCACAAGAAACTGATGACGTTGTAGTGTCATAGCCTTTGTAAACATATCAACGATCTAGAGGTCAGTAGAAACATGAGGAAGAGAAATGATACGAGTGTCCTAGACTTCCCGAATGGAATGACAGTCCACCTCGATGTGTTTTGTATGTTCATGAAAAACAAGATTTGCGACAATCTGAATGGCCTTAGTGTTGTTAGCATGAAAAGGAGTAGGATCAAACTGAACACAAAAACATAATCTTGTTTCTTACTCTTCCAAAATATCAAAGAGTCACCAAGAAACATGCACCAACCTGTAACAGATCGTTGCGTATCAGGACATCCTGCCCAATCAGCATCATTGCAAGCCACAAGGCGAAGAGAAGTCCCAGTAGGGAATAACAGGCCACGACTAGGAGATCCTCGAAGATATCGAATAATACGATGAACAATAGCTAAATATAGATGACGTGGAGCCTGCATGAACTGACAAACTTGCTGGACAACAAATGAAATATTAGGTCGAGTAATAGTCAAATAGTTCAGGCTACCCACTAACTGTCAATACATAGTAGGGTTGGAAAGGATATCACCCTCCTCCCGACGATACTTCGTGTTTACTTCCAAAGGAGTATCCACAGAAGAAGTATCTTGAAGGCCAGTCAAAGTAATCAAATCCTGAGTGTATTTATATTGATTCAAAAAATTCCGGATGGATCAGTACCAACTTCCAACCCCAAGAAGTACGTAAGAGGACCAAGATCCTTCATATGAAATGAGGCTTGAAGATGCTACTGCAGTCGAGTGATCAAGGCACAATCCGTCCCAATAATAACAATATGATCAACATGAACCAGAAGAAGAACAATGCCAGTAGATGTCTTGCAGAGAAATAGAGAAGAGTCATATTGACTCTGCTTAAAAGAAAACTGAAGCAAGGTGGATTGGAATTTATCAAACCATGCTCGGGGAGCTTGTTTCAGCTCATATAATGAGCGTTTCAGCTTACAGACATCCAAGGAAGAAGAGGATGACAAACCAGGTGGAATGGTCATGTATATCTCTTCTTTGAGATCATCATGAAGAAAGACATTTTTGACATTTATTTGATGAAGAGGCCAACCTTGGGATGCAGCAACATAAAGGACAGTCCACACCGTAGTCATCTTGGCAACCGGAGCAAAAGTCTCCTCATAGTCCACTCCATGCTCTTGCCTATTGCCAAGTGCAACCAACCGTGCCTTATACCGATCCAGAGTCTCGTCAGAACGCAACTTGATAGAATAAACCCATTTGCAACCAATGGCTTTAACCTTAGTAGGACAAGGGACAACATCCCATGTATGATTATCCTGAAGAGACCGAAGCTCTTCGACCATCACCTCACACCAATAGGCATGTTTAGCCGCCTCAGAATAACATGACAGAATGAGAATGGAAGACAAAGTAACATGAAGAGAGGTATGCGAGAAACCATACCGAACCGGTGGACGGGACGCTTTGGTCGAGCGTCAAGGAATTGTGGGGTTGTCTGGATCACCCGTAAAAGATACAGTTTGAGTAGGCTCAGATGGCAGATCAGATTTAGGAAGGAGCAAAGTGGGGAGTTGTCGTTCATATACAAGTCCAGGTTTGAATCGGTCAGGAGAATGAGTCAAGTCATTCAAGACACTGGATGACAATCTATTAATTAAATAAACTATTGTAGATAATGCTTCGACCCAAAATTTAGGTTGAACAGATGAGTGGAGCAATGAAGTACGAACAACATCCAACAAATGTCTATTTTTACGTTCAACGACACCATTTTGCTGAGGTGTATAAGAACAAGACCGCTGAGAAACAATGTCTTTTTGTTGGAGAAAATCATAAAACTCACGAGACTTATATTCACCACCGGAATCAGACCTTAGAATTTTGATTCTGGAAGAAAATTGAGTCTCAACATAGGCGATGAATTGTTGGAAAATAGAAAAGACCTCAGATTTAGAACGAAGAAAATAAATCCAAGTATACTTGTATAATCATCGATGAAAGTAATAAAGTATTTATAATTCGCATGTGAGATAATAAGAGAAATTTCTCACACATCACTATGAATCAAATCGAAACAACTTTCAGCATGACTACCATGAGAGGGAAAAGAAAGAGACTTACTTTTACCTAATTTGCATATGGAGCAATCAAAAGAGAGAAGAAAATTAATCTTTATTGCCCAACAAACCAGAGTTTATTAAATGAGATAAAACAACAGAGTTAGGATGACCCAACCGTTTGTGCCATACTTCATCCTTATTGTTTACAGTATTACAAGAAAATGAAATAACAACAGGAATGGAAAAATGCAGAGGAAATAAACGCCCAACTTTAGGCCCCTTCGCGAGTATCTTCCCAGACACCTAATCCTGCACAAGACAACCATCACGAGAAAAACGAACATCACAGTTGTTATCAACCAACTGACCTACTGATATAAGACTAGTGGAAAGCTCAGGAGATACAAGAAAATCTCTAATTGTGGAATTAACATCCCCAATAGCATGAATAGGTAATTGACTACCGTTAGCAATCTGAATGTGCGACGAGCCATTTTAAGTCCGAACATTGTTAAGTGTATCAGATGAACTAGTCATGTGATTAGATACACCCTAATCAACAAGCCACGATAAGGATGGAAGTGAACCGTTACCTTGCAGCCTTAAGGCTGAAAATGCTGAAATAATCATCTGCTGGACCATCTCAATAGTGAGAGCAGAGGAGTCACCAGTAGTAGTGGAAGAGGAACCCACAATAGCCTGACGATTCTAGGGACGAATAGGACATTCTTTGATAAGATGCCCTGGCTTCTTACAGTAGTTGCAAGATTTCCTTGCATATTGGGCAGCAATATGTCCGTATTCCTTGCAGCTGAAGCATTGAACTTTCCGCATGTCTCGTCCCTTGCCTTTCCCGTGAGCAGCATAAGCTACTGCATTTGGTATCATTTTATCGTGCTGATAAGTGGCTTGTGTGGCAAGACGCTGCTCCTTACGAAGTAACTCCCCAAAACAAACATCCAAAGAAGGCACTGGATTACGGTTCATCAAATTGGAGCGAGTGGCCTCAAATTCAGGTTGTAACTTCATTAAGAATTGATCTCGCTTGCTTTGTTCATGAACGTCCTGCACAACAAAGAGAGATTCTTCCGGTACCTTGGCATAAATCAGGTTAGTAAATTCTCTCCAAAGATTATTAAATCTAGAAAAATAATCTTGAATGGAGAAATTGCCCTGAGTGTAACTAACAATCTCGTACTCGAACTGAAAACGCTTGGCAGTATTGTTCTGATTATACACATTCCTTAAGTATTCCCACATAGATTTAGCAGTCTTATATGGCCTCAAATTAAGAACAATAAGAGGATCGACAGATCCTAAAATCCATGTCATCACCATAGCATCTTTGATCTTCTACTGAGCCAACTTAGGAAGCTCAGTAGGAGCCGGATCACTCCCATCTATATGACCCCATAACTCTTTCCCTAGAACAAATAAACAAAATTGAAATTCCCAGGCATCATAGTTCTTACCTGTGAATTTCACAGCAAAAGAATCGGAAGACATGATGCCCGTAAGAGAGAAATAAAACAAAACATAGGTGTAGCCAAAAAAATACCTACCCAAGCACCACAGAAGGTGCCGACAGAATTATAGCAGCTGCAAGCCAAGCCTAACCTCCACAAATGTGCCGATAGAACCACACCCAACCAAGACAAAAATTGCCGACAGCCCAAGGAATTGCACAAAGATCATCGACAATCCAAAAAACCTGCAGAGAGCTTGTTGACAGCCCACAAACAAGAACACAAAGGTCCCAGTCTGATCTCCAAGAGTTACCGCAGCCAAAAAAACTTTCTAGAAAGTAAGGGTGGGCAGTGGGGGCTCGCCCCCCGCTACCCCGCCCCATATGGAAGCACCCCAGCTGGGGTGGGGGGTGGGCTGACCCCAGCGGGCCCCACCCCGCCCCCCGCTCCGCCTTCCCCACCCCGCCCCCGCTCCGCCTTCCCTAATATAAAAAATTAAATTTAAATTTTTATATAAATATTTATTAAATAAATATATTGTATATAGATATATATAACTTGTTGAAAACTTGAAGTTATATTCAAGTTACTGGCTTGCCTTGGCCTACTAGGCCAACCCTTATATAGGAGACCAAAGCAATACAATAGTCATACTTAAGCTAAGTATGACTATTGTATTGCTTTGGTCTCCTATATAAGGGTTGGCCTAGGAGGCCAAAGCAATACAAAATTCAACTCTAATGAGTTTAAATTTTTTTTGTATTTATAAATTTTAATATAATTCTAAAAAATAATTTTTAGACCCAATGGATTGTGGCTTGAGCGGGTGGTGGTTTTGATCCCACCCCCTGGCACTGGGGCGGGGGCGGGGGACGGGATTGAAAACCCCTACCCCGCATGGTGAGGGGTGGGGTGCGGGAAGGCCCACCCCGCCCTGCATAAAGCGGGTATCACCCATGCCAGAAAGTGCTGACAGTCTTGAAACTGTCACCCACCAATGAAAAAAAATCGCAGCCTAGCCACAACCAAGCTGCTCATAGAAAGTGCCGACAATGTCAACACTATTGCCCACCAATGAAAAAAAATCCCACTAGAAAGAACCAAAAATATTTCTAAGTGATGGCTCTGAAACCATGTCAAATTGGATTGAATACCTCATTTGTGACGATTTCCTTTCATTATATAGGCACAAGTGTGCATGATACAAGGCTAGAATCAAGCCAAATTTACAGTAATCAAATCTATCTACAAAAGGAAACTAGGACTATTTACATAATCTGTCTAAGGAACATGATCTGTCTAAGTAAGGAAGTATATATATACAAATTAGAAAAGCTAAATAAGGAAGGTCTTGCTGTCATTGGGCTTTGCCTAATTCTTTGATCAATAAAATTTGTTTACTTATCCAAAAAAAAAAATGAATGTTCCTGAGCGATGCTGTCCATATGAAAAAAATGACTTTAGAAGGCACACGAGACGTCCAAATACGATTCCAAGGAAAAGGAGAACAATGTTGAACAGTCAACGCCTTATAATAAGATCGTACTGAAAACTTTTTACTACCCGTATTTCCATAACATTCTATCCCTCTCATTACCCCCAATACCAACTCTTAAGGGTTGGCTCAAGTGATAAAGGCTTTGGGCTTGAGGGTATGCTCCCCCCAGGTCTAAGATTCAAATCTCCTTGAGTGCAAACAATCTCTAGGGGCCATCGGACTGGAGGATTTTTTCTTTAAATTAACCGAGGTGCACTTGAGGGAAACTCCTTGCCGAGGGCTTGTGTACCCCTGGGATTAGTCGGGATACTGTTTTCGGATACCTAGTGCCAAAAAAAAAAAAAAAAAAAAAATTACCCCCAATACCTAGGGAGTATAAGAAGCCGAAAAAATCATAAACCTCATAAAGTTCCCAGTCCTGTACAGCTCTAGCAAAACAAACATCCCATTGCAAGGTTCCATTTGAACGGACTAGCATATTAGAAATGGAAGTGTTCCGATGGGCTGCCATACGAAAAATAATTGGAAACACACTAAAAAGAGCCCGATCACCACACCAAACATCAAACCAAAAACGGATCCTTGAACCCTCACCAACAACAAAGTTAATATGTTTAACAAAATTCTCCCATCCCTTTCTAATAAGTTTTCAAAGACTCACATCATAAGCCCCCTAGCCTCCTTAGAACACCAACCACCCAATCACTCCCATATTTCCGATCTATAGCCTCCTTCCATGACTCTCTTTCTAATTGATACCTCCACAACCATTTCCCCAACAAATCCTTGTTGAAACTACTCAAATTATGAACCCCCAAACCTCCATTTGAAATAGGAGAACAAACTCTATTCCAACTAACAAGGTGGATTTTAGTCTCCTCTCCCATTCCACCCCATAGAAATGTATGAAATAATTTTTCGATTTGGTTTGCCACCCATGTAGGCAATGGAAATAAAGATAGGTAATAAGTTGGGAGGTTGGAAAGGGTACTTTTAATAAGAGTAATTCTACCCCCGTTTGATAAGTATAACTGCATCCAACTCGCTAGCCTTTTCTCAATCTTGTCAACTACCCCGTCCCAAATAGACTCGGGGGATGTTTGGAAACATATCTCATCCCATCCTATGTCATTTCATCTCATCTCATCTTCTCAAACATCATTCAAACACAAACATTTTCAAACTAAGCATTACAACTTTTTCAAACTAATCATTACAACCTTTTCAAAATTTCAAACAAAAAACAATTCAACTTTTTCAAATCCCAAAACAAAATTAATATTAAAAAATTATATTCTAACAATATTTTAACTTTATAATATTTTTTATTCAACTTTTTCTCTCCTTTCACAAAATTCAATAAATACTTAACTCAAACTATTTTACTACTATTTACAAAATTCTCATCTCATCTCATCTCATTCCCCAAGCATCCCCTTAGCCTTGAAAGAAGCCCCCAAACAGAAGGTCAAGATATTTCATAGGTAAAGAACTTTACAACCCAAAGGAACCGCCACAGTTAATATTCTGCACCTCCCCCACTTGAACCATCTCCGACTTACCCAAATTCACCTTAAGGCTTGATACAATTCAAAAACATAATAACACTGCCCTTGAGGCTTGAATCTGCCCACGATCAGTATCACAAAAAATAAGAGTGTCATCTGCAAAAAGAATATGAGAAAGTGTGATAAAACCATCATTAGCATTTCCCACTGAAAAAAGGGAGAGGAATCCCCCCCCCCCCCCCCGGCGGGCGCACGCGCGGCACGTACAGCAGTCTCCACCATACAAAAGCCTCCATGAGTCATTACTAGAGTTTGTTACTAGAATTTATGTTAAATAATGTGTACTAAACAACAAATGTGGTTGATTACTCAGTTTAACTTTATCTGTATCCTTCAATCATCCTTTGGGAACCTCCGAATATTTCTTCTGTCAAAGAAAGAGTTGATCCTCCATGCTTTTAGTAATTTCAAGTGTACATTATTACAGGGATAGGGTACAAAATTTAGACCGATTCAATATTACTTGATATGTCCCCCTTATGAGGAATTGCAAACATTTGTTCCACCCATTATAGAGATAATCAAGACTAATTTATTGGTGCGGGAACTAGATAATAATGATGACACCGACTCTGTGACTCCTTTTGATGGACATATTATTTTTCATTGTTCCACATGTTGGATTTCATTGTTGATTTATTTATAACTGAATTGCTACTTTTATGTCCCAAAGTTATTAATTCTTTTCTGTCAACTATTTGCAGGGTGGTTGAGTATCATGTGGATGGATTCAGGTTTGACCTTGCCAGTGCTCTTTGTCGAGGAACAAATGGTTCCCCACTTAATGCTCCCCCACTTATTAGGGTAAGAAGGAATAAGTGGAATGGTGGAAATTTTTCAGCAAAAGAAATAAACACCTCTCTGTGATACTTCATATAGATCTGCATATTATCGTACAGGTTATATTGAAGTAACTTTGACCTTGTTTTTTAAGATTGCGTGCTGTGTATATTTAGTTCTACTTGCATTCATTCACACAAAAAATCTCTGACTACAGCAATAGGATGCGTCTGTATATTCCTCATCATTTACAGTCTAGAACTGTTCTTTGGATATCTCACATATAGACATGTAAATTCTTGTGGAAAATGATTACAATACTTTTATTGATTGTGTATGTGCATTGTTTTGCATTTAAGCTACTACGTTGAAATTATAAAAGAGAGTTACTATGATATGTTTTGAGATGCATTCATTCTAGTTGTTGTATACTTCTTATTTACATTCTTTTTATCAGTCATTAATAATACTTATCTTACTTATAAAAAAATATGTTTTGAGACGTGGATTTGATTTGTTCATGTAATACCCCGATTCTATATAGGAAGGTGGTGAATAAGATTCCACATTGCTCCGTAAGAAGAAGTTCTCACCCTTTATAATGATCCCAGTGGGCTCCAATTGTAATATTGACTAGTCCTTTTAGAGTATGGGCCCAAATGTGGCTTGGGCCGTTACAGTTCATAACTTAATTTTCAAATAAAGACTGCTGTGGACTTTTTGATAGCTGGCAATAACACTGTGTAGCATGTGGAGTTATGTTAATGTAAAGAGTTTTCTGGTTTTTTCCACATCTTGATGAATTTGAATCCCAATGTAATGCACTGTTGTTGTGGAGTTCTCTCTCTTTTTTTCATTTGAAGAATGCATCATATGCAATGTTTATACAGATTTTCTTTCTACTCACTCTAATAGCTCTGCATAAAGACACTTGGTATCTTGGTTTAGCACTAATCTTATCATTGTTTATTTGACCAGGCAATAGCCAAAGATGCTGTTCTATCAAGGTGTAAGATTATTGCAGAACCTTGGGACTGTGGGGGTCTCTATCTTGTAGGAAGATTTCCAAATTGGGACAGGTAACTTTAATTTTGTATCAATTTTTATTTTCTTGTTTCTCAACTGGGTAGGGTATTCATAATTGTAGACATTCATGGAGGGAATTCGTACTTCATTCATTGATGTACAACAATATATATACTACATACAATTGACGATTATACCCTCACAAGTTACACTTATTACAACCATGTCCTCTAACACTCCCCTCAAGCTGGGGCATATATATCATATAAACCCAGCTTGAAACAAATAAGCTTTAACCGACTACTACAACACTCCTGCAAGCTCAAACAACAGTGAGCTCGATTTCAGTTGCTCCTAGCTGAACCACTGTACACCACTTACCACCAACCAACTACACGTGTCTCTGAATGGGTAGACATTCATGGAGGGAATTCATATTTCATTCATTGATGTAAAACAATATATATACTACATATAATTGATGATTATACCCTCACAAGTTACACTTATTACAACCATGTCCTCTAACAATAATATATAATTTTAAAATCTTCCTACTACAATTAGGGAGAATCTATCTGTTGTTTTAGTGAGATCAAATTACTAATTATTGTGAGTTAAAGGAGTATCCTTCCTTCTTCTTGTTGCCATTATTCCTGCTCCTACCCATCATATCATGGGAACATAACGTGCTTATCTTCCTTGGCATTTAATTAGTTCTATTAGGAAATATGATTGCTGTCATTGTAATTGGTAAAACTTTAGGCTAGTGAAGTTTTCTTATTCAGGCTCCAGAAAGGGTGTATTTTTCTTTTATTAGTATTGATGTTGCCACTACATTCCTCATATTACACCATCTTCATTCATTTGCTCTTTGCATTTTTTTTTTCCTTTTTTAAAAAGGCATTTAGTATCTTGTTACTTATTTGTGAATGGTGTGTTACTTATTTGTGAATGGTGTATCATTGTGCCTTTCTTGGGCCAGCTTGTCATATCTCAGACTGAGCTTTAATGCACCTAATTACATATTTTTCCCATGGATACACATTCTATTTGTGTTTTTATGAAGTAGTTTTACTTCAAATTTTGGAGTAAAACGAAAGTGTTTTTTTTTTTTTTTAATTGAAAAATGAAAACTGTATGAGAGTGTGCTGTGTGGTTGTTGACCATATGTAATGTCTTCATATATTTGGATTTGCCATTTTTTAAAAAATCCATTGAAAAAAATGTAGTAAAATAATAGAGAAATGTTTTAGCCACAAAGAGATTCCCACAAACTAATGTGGCTTGATGTGGTACATCAAATTGTAAAACTACTTTTTATCATATAGTAGATCTAATGTATCACATGAAGCCACATCAGTTTGTAGGTTTATTTTGTGAAATCGCTTTGTGACTGTAGCACTTCTCTTGAGAACTAGGGGCAACCTGTCAATCTTTGAAATATTTACTCCCGGAATTTTTCCAGATGCTCTTAATGTTGCTTTATGAATAAAATTCTTTCTTATTTGTAAAAAAAAAAATGTTGCTTTATGGGATTCTAGTGGTTTCTTGTAGTCTCTGGATCGAATGAGTTTTGAGAACTTATTTTTTGTCAACTTAATGCGCATCCTCACCTTGAGTAACAACAAATTCTCACAATTAACATTTGGTTCGGATCATCTTAGTTTTACCCTGTACTGAGATTATGTGAATATTTCTTTTTCATGTGTGGCATTTTACCTCTGTTACTTATGAGTTTCTTATGCAGGTGGGCTGAGTGGAACGGGAAGTACCGTGATGACATAAGAAGATTTATTAAGGTATACATGGAAGCAATTGTCCACTGCAGATGATTTTATAGCTTCTTTTTTATTTTACTTTTTTTAAAATGGTTAAAAGCAATAACAAAATATACATGTATGAAGGCAAAAAAAAAAAAAGTCTAAAAATTGAACCATCGATCCTGATTGAAAGGGATCTCTGAGCCTCACTTGTAAATTCTACGATTTGGTTGGTTTTGTTAAAAATTTTAGATTTAAATTGATTTTTAATCTTTCTTATTTGCACGCCGAATAGGGTGAATGTGGCATGAAGGGGAGTTTTGCAACTCGTGTTGCTGGCTCTGCTGATCTTTACAAAGTAAGCATCATTTTGTTTGTGGTATCATTATGGTTATCTTTAGCTATTTATATTTTACATTCAATTTCTTGATTGATTAATAACTTTACATCATTCATCTTATTGCAAACTTTGAAATTAATGAATGGCATTTGCAAATATTAGTACGTAGGACTAAATTTTCTACCATCAAAATTTCATAATCTGATCAAGAGATAAGATTTAATGTAGAGATTATGGGCTCATTACTAATATCGAGACTGTTATGTCCAGTTTTGGTGTTCTGTGACAAAATTGGAGTTCAATACTAACCTTAATATTCTCAAATCCCAAAGATCCAGCTTACCCTTATTTTCCCGGATGGGATTTTTTAAGCAAGCCACTTGATCGACTGTGGCACCTTGTGTCCACAGGCTGCTGAAGTCAATGGCTAATACTAATTATCACATGATCAGAACATCATTCTACTCACCCTCATCGTGATTAAATTTTGTTTAAACCCAAATGCCCTGTTTTCCACATTGCAACTCATTATTTTCAAATTATAATTTAAATATAACGTGCCCTCCTTCCCACGGTAGATGAAAGATGTAGCTTGTGTTGAGAAGGGACATGCTTTTTATTGTTAGTTGCTTGCTGTAAATACTATTTAGAATTAGATTACGTTCTTAGTAGTTTGAATTAGATGCCATCCCCATTTCATTACTGGAAGGAAAATAGAAAGCCTCTAAACCTCTGCATCAGTTTATTGTTCTTGTCAGTGTTGTCATTGTGCATTATGGATTTCAAATATATGTGGCTACTATTCTCTTATTTTTTGCTTGATTCAACAGGTAAATAAGCGCAAGCCTTATCATGGTGTTAATTTTGTGATTGCACATGATGGCTTTACACTACATGATCTCGTTTCATACAACTTAAAGGTGTGTTCTAATTTTCTAGCCACCAGTTTATTTTCTGTCTTATCCTATAGCATGGGGTATTTCCCTTGAAAGTTTTGGTTTTGTAGCACAATGATGCCAATGGAGAAGGTGGAAATGATGGAAGCAATGATAATTTTAGCTGGAATTGTGGCTTTGAAGGTGATGCATACTTCGTCATATTATTAATTGTTGATTTTAGCTTTTGAATATATATGTACTGATATGATGAAAATTCCATGCTCTTGCATTTTTACCTTTACACTGCCACACAAGTACATTATTTCTGTATTCAATAGAATCTTAAAAACTTATCAATGAGCACCATTTGTCTTTTTCAATTGTGCAATGATGGATTTTAAGTGCAATCATGTTACATTTATCACTTACTGGTGATGCTTTGCTGTCTTCCCGACCTGTTAGTATTGCTGCTTCTTTCTTTCTTTCTTTCTTTTCCCTACAAATTTGTTGATAGTGCACATTTATTATCATGGTCATTGTATTGGCCAAGCAGCATAATGTATACAGTTTCATAATTTCTTATTGCTAATATTAGATGATTAAATTAGAGTAACAATTACTAAATATTGGTTAGTCTTGTGGCTACAGGCAATGGTAAATGCGCTAGCACTTATTGTCTGATTTTCTTGGAAAATTTTTTGGGTAGAGGGAGAGGGAGAATGAGCCGGTGGGTGGGGACAAATATGGGTTCTGAAGCTTGTGCCTAAATCTGGAGGCTGTAATACATGGAACCAGAGTCACTTCAGCTAGGTTTACTCAATTGTTTGATAGAGAAACTGGAAAATTTATTTGCAAGCTCGTTATTGACACACCAAACACAATATTGATGTGGAAGCCTAACATATCAGCTAGCATAAGAAAGTATCTGTGTTTTGGATTTTGAACTGGTGTGGAAGACACCTTCAACACTCTGTACACGGCAGGAGCTGACTTACATGAGAAGTTTAAAAATTTGAATTTTTAACTTTTACAATCTGATGTGTCAGCGATGTGGACGGTATGTCCTTTTTACTAGCTTGCAAATAGAATATTTCTTTTTAATGACTAATGGGGCCCATAGTAAGTGATGTTTTTACACAATGACTTGAATGCAGTAGAACTCAATAAATTGATACGGTATTATTTTCCTTTGCTGTCTAGATGTATTGCTTTAATTGATTTTTATTAATTTGATAGGAGAAACTGATGATCCCAGTGTCAAATCTTTACGCTCCCGGCAAATGAAAAATTTCCACTTGGTATTAATGATATCTCAGGTAAAAATGTGTTGGAAACTCAATTTCATGTCTCGTCTACTTTACGGTCTCATTCTCTATTTAACTTCTTATTGCTATACAAAACAACCTTCAAAATAAGATTAGACTGGACAAATGGTTTACACAATTCAGATTCAAGGTTATCAAACCCCGCCACCTCTATCATTTTTTCTCACTAAGATATTGCTTTTGAAATTTAGCACTGTTAACTGTCATTGCAAGATGTCAATTGTCTGTTTCATGCTACTAGTGAACTTGCAGCAACAATTTAATTTTATGAGTGCATATAATCAGGGAACCCCAATGATGCTAATGGGGGATGAATATGGGCATACGCGCTATGGAAATAACAACAGTTATGGACATGATACTAGCATTAACCATTTCCAATGGGGACAGGTCATTTTCTATTTATGTTCTTTCTTTCTCATTACCTGAATCAGGATTAATTACCAATTTCTTTCTATTATTTTGTAAAACAGCTGGATGCACAGAAGAGTAATCATTTCAGGTTTTTCTCTGAGGTCATTAAATTTCGGCGAACTCATCACCAATTTCAGCGGGAAAGTTTTCTTAGCAAAGTAATCTCCTTTCAGTTCTCTCTTAAATCAATCATATTATTACTGTACTTGTATCTTTAAGTATTCCCTGTAAGGCTTATGAAACACGTTTTTTATGCAGGATGATGTGACATGGCATGAAGACAACTGGAAGAATTATGACAGCAAATTTCTTGCATTTACGTAAGCAATTATAAATATCTTCTCAAGTAGAATAAGAAACCATATCTTCTGAGTTTAATAGGATAAGTTAAGTATAGTAGAACCTTTGACAGTGTTAAGATCTCCTGTAATAAGCTTAAAGCATATGTTCCCATAGTTTCTCTTTGACTGGGTATCTGCTTTGGGCTGCTTTCATTCTTTTCCCTTTTATGGTACCTTAGGCTCTTCAGATATAGCTCTGTAGTTTTCTCCCTTTTTTATTTTCAGGGGACCTTTGATATACTCTCATGTACTCTGGTATTCTTTTTTTTCCTTTTTCTTCTTTTGGCAAAATTTGTGCTAATTTTTATATTAACATCTAGTTTTGGTTTAACATATATGTTTCCAAGATGTTTGAGTTGAAAACATGCATGGAATATCATTTCATCGCAGAAATCTATATATTAGCTTATGGACATGAAAATGGAGAAGCTGAACACCGTGCGTTGGGAACTTTGATTTAACTATTAATTTTGCAGGCTTCATGACAAGGGTGGAGGGGACATCTATTTGGCATTCAATGCTCATGATTATTTTGTCCGAGTTTCATTACCTCGACCACCATTAAAGAGGAACTGGTTTCGTGTGGTTAGTTTTCTCCCCTTTTTGGTACATAAGCCAAGCTTTTTACTGCTTCAGTTGATTGTTAATTGAATGTTTGCTATTAATTGTGCCCTGGAAAAGCACTTCAAACCACCGATTTTTCTGTTTCTAATTATCATACATGTCTCATCAACTTGCTTAATTAGTCAGTTCATTCTCTTCCCATTCGTTCTTTGAATTCAACGCACATTAATTTAAAGGTGGCTCAGTGATTGTTCACTAGTTTAGATCTTCACATTGTCCCATTCATTTTTGGAAAGAATTATTCTGTGGACCAATAGGGTGTTTGACCTCACAGTAGTATTTATTGAAGTTTTCTTTTATGTCTGCGCCTCGTTCTTTAATCCACCTTGGCTTTTTTCTTTTTCGGTTTGGGAATGTGTTTGTGCGCTCATAGAAGACCTATTGGGTTCGATTATCTGTTTATTAGAATCTCATTGGTTTTAACTCAATGAAGACGATACTTATATAAGAGACACATCCACAAATGACACAGCTATCTCTGTACAATGGATTAGGAAAAAGAACTGGAGTAATCACACAATTTCTACCTCTCTTCTTTTTTTTTTAATCTGTTGGGAGATTCTTTTATGACCGTGGACAGCTCAAATTGATGGTTTGACTGACTTAAACTCATGCTCATTAAATTTGTAGGCTGATACTAATCTTGAGTCTCCCCACGATTTCGTACCTGATGGCGTTCCAGACATTGGAAGCACCTACAATGTTGCTCCTTACTCCTCAATTCTTCTTGAAGCCAAGTAATGAGATTATTTCAGTAAGTTCTTGCTGATCAAATTCTCAAACAGCGTGTTCTAATCTAGATTATGAGGTGAGAGTAGAATCAGGGCCCATGCATCAAGGACTTGATTAGAACTGAAAATTGTCGATAGAAAACTGCCACATATGGAATGCAGATATTGAATAAAAACCCACACTTGAATTTCAAGTGAATAAGAGAGCAGCCATTTATAGTATAGGATGGAGGAATATAAGTATTTGCTCTTGTACAAAAATAAAGAAACGCCTTAGATAGAGATATAAGCTTTCTGTTTATGTTGGTGCATAGATCATCAAGATTTAGAAGCAATGTATTATTATTCATATCTCATTCATCATTGTGTGTCCATTGATCAAACTGATCACAACCAAATGAGGTTTTATAATCGAACTTTAGGACAGACTTTCTAGGGTTTATGTCCAAGGAAAATTAAACAGGTAAAAATAATTGGGTTACTGAGAATGATCATCTTCTATAATATTTCTGAGGTGTAGTGGCCTCTCTGACTATGGCCGAAAGAGAGAGAAATCATTGGCAAAGGGTAAAGTGATTCTGATTCTCTCTTTCCTGCCCTCACACAAACGATCATAATTCACAGCTCAACAGGACCACAAGCAAAGTAAGGACTAGTCTTTCTTATGCAAGTTCTCAGACCCTTTCGGTGTGAATGTGCGTGGAAGGTTCTTGCAGGAAGGTCAAGTCTTTTTCGTGCGTTGGGGGATACATGACAAAATAAAATAGTCTTTTTGATGTAATACTTTTTGAAAAATTATATTTAGAAGCTATATTTTTTATATACCAAACATAAGAGTTCTTAAAAATGATTGGTGTTTTAATTTAGAGGAATGATATTTGCAGTTTTGAAGTATGTAATTTCTGATTATTGATTTTAAAAAAAAATGTGGATAAATTTGAGATCTATATAAAAAATAATTTCTTAAATGGTGGTCTTCGCTTATTTTCAAAGAGAGTATGCGAGAACTGTATATTTTAAGATTGTATATAATATTATTTTTTATTTTATTAAAAATAATTTTTTTTCATTAATTATTATTTATTTCCATACCTCAAATCTTACTAAGAAAATAAAAGAAAAAATTATGAAGTGCAGGATATGATAGTGAAAAGAAAAAGCTGTCAGGGTATTCATCAGTTAATACCCTGACTAATAAGAAAACTTTTTTTTGAAAGCATTGACAGGTGTACTGACATGGACCCCTCAACCTCCTCACATCCAGTACTGCTGTCAAAATGAAACTTTAAGCCTAACTGGTTAATATTAAAAGCGAGTTCTTTTTTATTTATTTATTTATAAATATCTCTATAATATTGGTAAAAGAGTTTGAAACTCTATTTTGGACCAACATCAGGGATCCGATAATTGTCCAGTAGAAATGAGACGTTGAGATTAAACTTGTCTCATGTTCAAGGATTAGTCGGACAAATATATATAGTAGAGTGATCAGGGTACATAATTTTAGATACAATATTAGAAAACAAATGCATATAACTATATCATTACAATCTTAGCCTGAATGTCTATAATCATTTTTTCATTAATGACTAGGCAATGATGTCATAACTCAGGTCACTCGAATTCTTTTATACACTCAAGGTAGAAATCAAATATTTAGAATCTTCAAATTTGAGGAATTCTGAGCAAGGGATCCCACTTGTGTTAATGTGATTAAAAGTGCTTAGGAAATCAACTGGACTGACACACTTTCTTTCATTCTCAATCAAAAGCTTAAAGAGGTAAAAAAAAGGTCTTAAAATCTAAAACATTAACCACTTTGGACATATTCAAAACTGTATAAAAGATCTATCCAATAAGTTAATTCAAATCCAATCTCAAATCCCAAATGAGAATTAACACTTAGCAAGAGAATTCTATTCGAGAGTGTCTCAATGAATAGTTGAAAATAGAGGAAATTTTGTGGAGTCATAGATCAAGGATTAATTGGTTAACCACCACTGATCTAAACACAAAATTCTTTCGCATGACTTCCACAATCAGAAGGAGGAATGAAATTAGTTGTATAAAAAATGACTTAAAGTAGTGGGACTCCAATCCTCTGAACATCCAAACAATGTTTTAGAAGCATTTAAAAAAAAATTTTTGAAACATCTCCACATATCACTCAAGATCTTGATCATCTCTTTCCTGAAAAAATCATAGAGATTGACAATCAATTTCTTGGCCAACTACCCTCTGATGAAGAAATCCTTCACACAATCAAACAAATTCCCTCTTCTAAAGCTCTTGGTCCAGATGGGTTCACTGGTTTCTTTTACAAACAGTATTAGGAAATTATGAAAGGAGATCTCATTATAGCCATCAAGAGTTTTTTCACTTTAGGGCATATGTTAAAGGAAATGAATCATACAAACATGTACTCATTCCAAAAATAGAATCTTGAAACAATGTCCATCATTTTAGGCCAAGTAGCCTTTCTAATGTCAGCTATAAGATCATTGTCAAGATTCTTTCTAACAGACTTAAAGTAGTGATGAAAAAAATCATTTCCCCTTCTCAGAATGCTTTCTTTCCTGGCAAGATAATCCAAGAAAATACTATACTTGCTCAGGAGGCATTCCATGTTTTGAAACACAAAAAAGGAAGAAAAAGCCTCATGGCTGTCAAAATTGACATGAAAAAAGTTTTTGATTTTATGGAATGGAATTTTCTGTTATCCATATTTAACTGCCTTGGTTTCTATCAAATTTGGATAAATTGGATTAAGGAGTGTATGACAACAACATCTTAGTTGTGATAAATGGGAAACCTTATGGATTTAAGCATCCAAATCGAGAAATCAGACAAGGTGATCCACTCTCACCATTCCTTTTCATTTTAGGTAGTGAAGTTCTCTCTTATTAATAGCTATTCTCGACAAAAACAAATGGGAATAACTCGAGGGATCCAAATTAGTAGGAATGGGCCTTACTTTTCTCATCTGCTTTTTGCAGATAATTTAATTCTATTTGGCACAACCACTGCTCAAAATTCTCAAGCATTCATGCAATGCCTTGAGATTTATCAATCTTGGTTTGGCCAAAAGATCAACTCAGCCAAATCCTCCATTCAATTTAGTAAGAACAGTAGACAAAACTTAATAAGAGAAGTTAAAACAATCTTTAACTTTAAGCTATCCCAATCAAAAACCAAGTACTTAGGTCTGCCACTCAATGTTGTGGTCCCTATGAAACAACATTGTCAAGAAATCATAGAGAAAATCCAAAGTAAGCTAATTGGATTGAAATCAAAGCTCCTCTCTCAAGCTGACAAAACAACCCTTATCAAGTCAGTAGCTAGCACAATCCCTTCCTATACTATGGCTACCACTTGGCTTTCTAAGAAAATCACTAAGCAAATTGATAGAGTTCAAATGAAGTTCTGGTGGGGGTTTAATGCTAACAAAACTCACAATCTTACACCAAAATCTTGGAAGCCAATTTATCAACCTAAATCCTCAGGAGGTCTAGGAATGAGAACTGCAGCCAACTTCAATAAAACCCTTATGAGCAAAGTTGTCTGGCACCTTGTTAATAAGGAAATAAGCACATGCAAAGAAATGCTATCCAAAAATACATGAGAAACTCAAATTGGAACAATATTTCTGCAAAACCAACAGACTCTAGATTCTGGAAAAGCATTATCAAACAAAAAGACTTCATTCTATCTAATCTTTGCATCCAGATCAATAATGGGGCAGGAACTAAAGTTGGGTCAAACCCATGGGTACCTTTTCTTGATAGATTCACTCCAAAACCAAAAACACCCGATACATGGAAAGATCCTCAACTGAAAGTATCTGAACTCATTCTTGAGGAGCCAAGAAGATGGAACACAATTTTGCTACAGGCTCTTTTTACTCAGGAAACAATAACTGAAATCCAAAAAATTCATCTAACTAAGCACCATTATCACAATCAGCAAGACAATCCAAGATGGACTCAGCACTCATTAGGTTTTTTCCGGTAAAATCAGCTTATGCAACTATTGTTCTCCAACAGAATGATCAAAATACAACAAATCTTATTCACTCATGGAAAAAACTCTAATCCTTAAAACTCCCAAGACAGGCTGAAGCTTTTCCTTTGGAAAGTGTTAAATAACATTGTAACTACTAGGAACCTCCTTAGTAGATTTATAGCACTTTCTGAGGATCAAAAGATCTATCCCATTTGTTATCAGGAGGAAACTACTGAGCACCTATTTCTAAGTTGCTTTTTCACAAGAATTTTTTTGCAGACAATCACCTTGGCCATTAGACATAGAAGTATTCAAATCTTTAGGGATTAGGACTTGGATTGAAAATATTCTTAACCCTACCAAGCTAAATCTCTTTGATCAAGAAGCACATCATTTTCAAATATTAGCTATCGTGGCAATGGATAATATTTGGTTCATTAGAAACCAGAAAATTCATACAAGCAGCAACATAGCAGTAGATCAATTTGTCAAAAAAACCTTAGACATGTATTAGGAACATTGTAAAGCATGGGAGTGGAAAGGTTCAGAATCCAACTCTAATTGGAACCCACCTGAATTTGAGGACACCTTCTCCATTACATTTGATGCTACAGTGAGGCAACAAGGCAAGACATCAACAGTAGCTTGCTGATCAAAAAATGGTGAAATTCAATTTGTAGTGACCAGATTTGTATGGAGCATTGACCCAAATCAAAGTGAAGCAATGTCAGCTTAAATAGGAGTTCAAGAAGCATTTACAAGCAATATCAGAAAAGTTGTCATTGAAGGGAATTCACTAAATGTTATCAACAACATTAATCATCCCTAAAAAGCAAGCAACTGGGAATTAGGAGTAACAAGTGATACCAGATTTCTATTAAAAGAGCTAGAAGAATGGAGAGCAGTCAAGATACATTGATCACAGAATCGATGCGCAATGGGCATATTCCAACAATAAGTTTGGAAAAATCCCTCTATAGAAATCTCACCATGTTTCTTAGATTTTCATAGTGGGAAGGACCCCCCATTAGGTACTAGAAGCATGGTCTGATAAAATAGTTTGTAATATGATCTACTCTTGTACTAATGTTATTTCACTAATGAAGTCACTTTAGGAAGGGAAAAAAAAAAAAAAAAGACTTGGCAATGATGGAATAGGGTTTAGATATCCTAAAGTGTGAAGAGTATTTTCTTCAGTTAAAAAAAAGTTATTATTGTCATATGTTGTCAATAATATATAAAATAAAGTGATAAATATATAAAGTAAGTTCTACATGTATTGTGAAAATTGCTACCAACAATATTAAATGTTTAATAAAAATTAGAAATTCATCTCTTAAGTTTATCTCTCTTGTAATTAATTACTCAAATGTTGCGAAAGGCCTGGCACAAGACCCACATCTCGAAAATGGAGATCATGAGTTCGACCACCTTCTCCTAATGTATAAAAAAAAAATTATTCAAATGTTCATTTATGAGGTTTTTGTCCATCAATACAATCCACAATGAATCTAAAAAAGGTGCTTTAGTTCCTACACTTATCTCTTGCTATCTTCTTTTGGGAGGAATACAAGGAACGCCAACAAAGGAAGTGGATTTCCTGAAACCAAATTTGTAGATCTTTGGATGAAGGTGGACATGGCACTCAAAAATCTTCATGATGTCGCATTCCAATGCAAACTGACCTGGAGGTTGATTAATTCCACTTCTGCTTGGGTTGAATTGAATGAACCATTCACATCACCTCCATCTCATCATTACAAATTTATCAAATTTTTACATAAAATATAATAAATCATTTAATTTTTTCAAATATCAAAACAATAATAATATTAAAAAATAATATTCTAACAATATTTTATTCAACTCATCTAAAATCATCTCATCTCATCTCACTATTCAAACGGATCTAAGCCTCACCATTCAACTATTTGGGAATCCCTTTACAAATGAAAATTTGGTGAATGCTCTCTTGAAGGTTTGGATAGTGAGTTAAAATGATATGAATTGAGATGAAAGTTGAAAGTTGAAAGTTAAATAAAATATTGTTAGAATGTTATTTTTAATATTATTTTTATTTGAAAAATTTGAATTATTTATTATATTTTATTTAGAAATTTAAAAAAATTGTAATAATTAGATAAGATGAAATGAGTTGAGTTCTAAACCCAAACAAGGCCTTTCTAGTATGAGAGCTGAGTTGGGGATGAGTTTTTACTTTTAATTCACCAAGACTGCAGCTGAAAGAAGTTTGCTCTTTTAATGGATGAAACCTATCAAAAATGGTGGTTGTAAAATTGCCATTTATCCCAAAATTTTAAGTTGATGAGAAGAAGTAGATTTAATTATTATTTATATCTTAACACTCACCCTCACATATAGGTCAGACTTATTCTCAATAAATGGACCCAACAAATGGAATGATTAATTAAATGAGATATAATGTAAAGTCAGGGTTCAAATTCAGAACCTCTGCTATAATACAATGTAAAAATTTGTCTAAAAAATTTAAACTGATAAGAAGAAATAGATTTAATTATTTAATTTATATCTATGGGCTTGTTTGGAAAAAGTTTATATCTCAAAATTCTTTTTTCATTTCCTTCCCAAACATTACTCAAACAAAAATACTTTTAAATTAATTATTACAATTTTTTAAACTAATTATTACAAATATCCTAAACTTTCAAACAAAAAATAAAAAATAATTCAATATTTTCAAATTCAAACAAAAATAATATTAAAAAAATAATATTTCAACAATATTTTAACTTTATAATATTTTTTAACTTTTTCTCTCATTTCTTAAAATTCTATAAAATATTAACTCAAACTATCTCATTATTATTTACAAATTATTTTATTATTATTTATAAAATTCTTGTCTCCTGTCATTCTTCAATATTGTTATAAGTGATCTCTTACTCCTAGGAAGTTAACAAATTTCGTGAGACGCGAGTGATTATAGAATTTGCAAAAAATAAGGGTTGTTTTTTAAATAATTAAAAAAAATACTGATTTGGAGGTTATTTGAAACCATTACGCGTCCTATTTATTTTAAGCTTTATTTGGAAGCTTTGCATTTTCTCTCAAAAATGCTGTTTTTTATTTTTATTTGAAGTCGGGGGCACAATAGTGTACCCATAAAAAATCATTTTAAACACTTATTTAAGCATACCTACCACTTTAATAATAATAATATTTAATTTATAATATTTAAATTTTAAAAATTTAAGTTAAATCAAATTATATTATTAACGTGAGACGGCTTATATATAAAATTTTTCATATATATATATATATATAATATTTCTACACAAAGGTACTGCTACCGTGTTGCTGTACGCCGCTTGCTCTCTCTACAATTCTAGTTACTGTCCAGAACTTTTCCTTCTCCAGGTCTGAGACGACGAGCGCTGAAAGAGAACATCAATGGCTTGCTCTGGTTTTGTGTGGTTGATGCTTCTTTTCGCTTTAGTGGCTGGTTCGGCTTTTGCTCAAGCCCCGGGCGGGGCGCCGACAGGTTCTCCGACCAAGTCCCCGCCGGCTTCTTCTCCTAAAGCTGCTCCTCCTCCGGCTCACATCTCGACCCCTACTCCTTCTCCCACTCCCACTATGTCTCCACCGGCCTCAGCTCCCGCTCCGACCTCCGCTGCCACGCCGCCCACCGGTGCTCCGTCCAGCTCGCCTCCAGCTCCTCCCACATCAACTCCTACTAGCGCTCCGGGCTCGGGCACCTCGATAAGCTCACCGCCGTCGTCCGAGTCACCAGCCGGCTCTCCTGGCAATGGCGCAGCCTTGAACACAGTCTCCGTCACAGGATCTGTAGCTTCGGTCATCTTAGCTGCAACTTTGTTGATGTAGATCCGATCGGAGCCATGTCTCTCTCCGTAGTCCCAGATTTGCTAGGGTTTGGTCTCAGTACTAGTTTTTTTTTTTTTTTTTTTTATCCTTTATAATCTCTATATTTTATGGAGTTCCTTTTTATTTTATTGTACTTTAAATTTATCAGGAGATAGTGATGCTTGATTATTGTTGTTATTATTATTAATTATTTGAGTCTCTTGTCTGTTTCATTTTTATTGACTTTATTATCATTAATTTACGTCGAGTTTGCATTTTAGTCTATATTTCTTTCAAGATATTGAATGTCAAATCACTGGATTCTGTCCTTAATTACTGTTCTTGTAGATTTATTTATTTAGATTATATTTTAACAGTTTTTTCATGCCCCAGATTTCTCCCTGAAATATTTAATAGAAATTTATTTTGTAAAAAAAATATTTAATTAAATGATGTAGATCGTGGATTTCGTAATTTTCAATGATATCATATATAAATTTATTTATTTATATTATATTTCTAACCTAACTTCCATCTTTTGTTTTAGCTATATGGAAAACTTTCCTATGTTCCTTACTTTATACAAACTCACGAGAAATGATAGAATGTCGCCTGATTTGTTCTTTCATTTTGATTTTATGTATTTTATTTTATTTTTTAATTTTTTTTACTTAATAATTAAGAAAGTAATTTTTAATTTATTGATATATATTTTTAATTTTTTAAAAATATTTAAAAATGTTAGAAAACATGATAAAAAATAAAAAATAAAAAGACAAATTTGTGTAGCGGCACGCCCAACGCCAGGTAGCACCCTAACACTACTCTACTCTTATGTCTTCTGTTGTGACGTCACGTAGGATTTGTTAAATAAGTTTAAATTGTTATAAAAGAATAGAAGAAGTTTAAGATTTTAGTCATTGTGATTTTGAGGGTGTGCTACTACTGTAAATTGTGTTCTTTTCAAACTTATTACTAGTGTAAATTATGTTCTTTATTTTATTTTTTAAGTATTTTTAAATATATTTTAAAAATAAATAAATATAATCTTAATAATAATTACTTATTTAATTATTAAAAAAATAAGAATATCTAAACAATAACTTTCAGACCCTAAATTCACCAGGTACCAATTTCCTTATATTTATGGTTCACTCTCTATAAACTTTAGAGTATTAGCATTGACTTTTTTAAAATTATTTTTAAAATTTGATAAAAAGTATATGATTTCTATAAATATAAAATCTCTCTAACCATAATTCTACATTGAATTCATTAAAAGAATAATATAATATTATTTTTTAATAAAAATACTTTTTTTCATATTTTATAATTATACTAATAATATGTTAATTAATAATTTAATTAAATTTTACATTATTATTACAAGACGGTTGTGGATTAAACGTAATTAAAAAAAGATATGTAAAGATTAAAAGTGAATAAAAAATATATTTGATGAGTAAATAATAATTTTTTAAATTTGAATAAATTTATTTATTTATTGTAGTTTAAAGTTTCATATTTATTTGACTAATCCACTATAATTTTATTTTGATAAAATTATTATATTTTACATTTTATTAAGTTTTTGATGAAGTTAATACTAATTCTCTTATATAGTTTGGTTGTTGTCGGAGTATTAAATGATTCTAAGAGAAGGTGAGGGTAATTACAGTGAGAGCGGTGTTTACACAAACAGGTGTTTTTGTGTTTTGTCTTTTTGTGTCAGATATTTTAGGACAGCTGGCCAAAAGACAACGTGTTTCGCCATTTCGGTCTTTTCTGTTTTTTCTGAAATCAACGTAAATTGTTCCGTTTGTTTCTGAAATCAAGGAAATGGTTGTTTGTTTGTTTGTTTTGGATGGATTTGTCTTCCAATCATATTTGATAAGTTAATGTTTGATAAGATAATTGAAGGTATTATTTTCTACCATTGTTTATTATTTTAGAGTGTATTGAAATTTTTTATTTTTTATTATTTTTAAGTATTTTTTTAACATTCTTAACTATTAAAAAAATATACAATTTCATTAACAATCACTTCTTTAAATATTAAATTAAAAAGATAAAAAAATAAAGGAAATAGCAAACAAGTGGAATGGAGTAGTAATGAAATGAGAAAAAAATTACTTTTAGTTTTATTCATTGTTGCAAAGAAGGTTTATATTTGTAAATTGATAAAACATTTTTAAGAATATATATATATATAAAGTATTAGTTTTTAGGCCCTACTTTTCTTCCCTATAAATTATCTTTTATGAGAAAGAAAAAGATGGAAAGCAAAATGGTTTGAAAAATTAAAAAGAAATGGAGGGAGGACTTTACCTGCGTCACGTGGTCACAGCTGTCGTCAACACTGCCTTTACATGTTAGTGATCCATGTGCCTTGCCACAGCCACGAGAGACACACATGTCCAAACTGATGTTGACCACAGCTTTGCATTGCCTTTTTCCTTCTTTCTTTCTCTTGTTTATTTATGTGAAAAAAGGTTAGTGAAATCTCTCAAATTTACTATGCAATCTTATTTTTTTTTTATTTTTTTTAATTTTTAATTTTTAATTTTTAATTTTTATTTAATAATTAAGAAAGTGATTATTAGTGAAATTGTAAAATATTTTTTTATTTTTTTTAATGATTAAAAATGTTAAAAAAAATACTTAAAAGATAAAATCAAAACAAAAAGAACAAAAAAGTTATTACTAGCAGTACGATAGTTGGGATTTATGTGGGTGTGGAATCTGGATGACCATTTCGATTCTCAAATTAAAACAAAAAGGAAATAGAAGGATGTAACCTCTTGATTAAGATTCCTACACAGTTAAACGAATGATGCTTTATATTCTTTCAAACCTTTCGTCTCGTCTAAGAAATCTTTCATACCATTTCATCCTGTCACATGGCATGGCAAAAGGGGGTTAGGGTTCATGTGAAGTGGGTGTCGTGTGTGAAGTGAAGTGTGGTCGTGGGCCGTGGGCCTTAGGGAATTTCGGGCTTGAATAGAAGAAAGGACAAGAAGATTGCAAGAGGATGATGGCTTATGGAATATTAGTCCTTTGGACCGTCGACTTAATGGGCTCTAGCAAGCCCAAAGTTATCTTATCATTTACATTTCTATTTATGCACAAAGTAGTATTTTACTGTTATTTTCCTATTGGCTGAGGGCATGTAGTGGAATATGTCCGGAAATTGTTATATCTCGCAATAGAGATTTGTTAGAGGCATCAGAATATTATTGTTAAAACTTTTCCTTGTTTCATTTAGGTGCTCCCTCTAAGAGAGCTGTATCGTTACGTGTGGCATCAATTCCAGATTTTTTCTCAGTTTCTATCCATTTTCCTAATCATTTTCTCTTACAATCCACTTGGGTTTATTACACATCCAATCTCAACATCTAAATATTATTTAAATATAAATATTTTCAATTTTCAATTTTTAATTTTTCAATTTGTTCATTTAATTATTACCTAATCATTTTAACTTTTTCAAACTTCTAAATAAAACACAAAAAATAATTCTTTTTCAAATCTTAAAATAAAAATTATATTAAAAATTTATATTCTAACTCTCTTTTAACTTAATAATATTTTTATCCAATTTTTTTTCTCATTTTTTAAAATTTCATAAAAATCTTAACTCAAAATATCTCACTAATATTCATAAATTATCTTATTACTATTCATAAATTTTTCATCTCATAGGTCTAACCGAGGATTTATTTTCTTTAGCATATGCATAAAAATGGGGAAGACAAAAGTTAGACAAAAAATCGAAGACTTGATATGGTGGTCATCAAAACTGACAGTAAACTTGGGATTCGGTAGGGCAGTAAAACTAAATCGAAAACTGGTGAGACCGACTGAAGTGGACAGAACCAGTGGGTTCGGTCCGGTTTGTAATCGATCTGGCTCCTGTTTTTAAAAACAAAAACCAGTTGGAAATTAGTCTAGTATCGGTTTTCAAATTTTAAAAATCCATTTGAATTGAACTGGATTAGTTTCTATATATATACATATTGTTTGTTATATAATTTTTTGTATTATATATAAGTTTTTTATATTATATTATAGATATTTTGTATACTAAATTGATAATTAATATAAAATAAAATTTTAATCTTATTATTCATTTTTATTAATCTTATACCATAAAATTAATATAACATAAAATTAATTTTATAATTTTTAATATAACATTTGATATAACATATAAATTTTAATTTTATAATATTAAATTAATATACATGAAATTTCAATTTTAAATATGAACATTAATATTAAGTTATTAATATAAACTTACTTTTAGTGTATATATATATATATATATCTATATCTATATATCAAGGATAAATACATTTTTGGCATAATAAATTATAATATATATATATTCTTTTTTGTAAATACATTTTTACATATTTTATCTTATATACTCATATAAAATGTCTAGAATTTATATAGACTATAATTAAATTCAATATTGTTCTAGTATGTGTAATACAAATAGACTAATAATTTAATATATGTAAACATCATATTATTACTAACATAGATAATCAGTAAAACCGAAAAAATCGGACTTGATTGAAACTAAAAAAACAGGAGGTTCTAGCTTCGGTAGTGAATTGGTACGGTATCAGTTTTTAAATTTTCAAAACCGGTGTCGATTCTAAAAAAATGTCCAAAACCGGACCAAATTGGTTTGGTTACACCCCTAGGATTAGGCAATGGTGGAAGATCTTAAAAGTATAAGAGATTTGAATGTTTTCAAATCTAGGATTTGTTATTATCCATTCCCAAATCAATTTTGATACTCTCCTATAAATAAGAGACGGTGATTTGGGGATGCATGACACTTCCAACTTGTGTCATGAGACAAGTCTAAGGATCATATGGCTTCCTACAAATCAAAGTCTAGAACTGTAGTTATGGATCATATGATTGTTCAAAACAGTTATTTCAAATCAAAAAAAGTGACGCAGTCAATCACATTAGTGGAGTGCCAAGAAGTACGCAAAAATGACTGCACATATAGTTTTTGATTCTATAATGGTCCTGCCTTAGTACCTTCATTGTGGGGGAAAAGGCCTGAGTTATATTGAGGTAGGTTTGTCTGGGAAACAGACACGTTCTTCCCAAGTATGATGCATTTAGTCTAGTCATGGGCTTCTTGTCCCATCTATTAATCTCTTTTCCCTTTTGAGTATGTTGTAGGAATGGACCTACTCCAACCATTATTTTCTTTAGGCATTACTTCTTTGTGTAGCTACAGTTTTCGAATCCACCAAGGAGTCGATCTCTCGAGTTCTGAGTTATCTGTAGAGGCAATATCGCAATGAGGCTTGTTGGGAGTAGCTCTGATGTCTAAGTTAGTTGAGTGGCGAAGATAAAGCTTTCTCTGTCTATTGAGATAAGAGATCAAACCTTATTTTTGGGGTTTTTTATAATTGTGGATCTCCCTCTGTTTGAGGCATCTATCTGCCTACCCCGTGGTGGCTGCTGTGTTGTTTGGAAGATGAGTTTTTTTGTGTTTTTGAAAATACTATAAGAAGCTTTTATACCGTAAATGTTTTCTGTTTGGAAATGAGAACTGTTTAACTGTCAAATATCCCAAGAAAGAATCAATAATAATTTCTTAGAGGAGAATGATCTGTGAAGAAATCTTTGCTTGAGAAACACCTCCTGGTTCAGCCCAGTCTGAAAAGAGGAAAATATGATTGGTTGAAGTATTTCTGTCGTTTGGGTCAGTGGGCCTTCTGTTAAATTCTTAGGGGTTGGAGCCGAGTCTAATCCTGGTTGCAGAAGTTGACAGAGTTCCCCTCTGTTAATCAACCAGTGGACCCCATCTTTTCAAGAATGGTCCAGCTTTTGTTCAAGGGCTGCAAAGTTGGGATCTGTAACGTCGATTCAGTCTTTCAGATGAGGTGAAGGCATCAACCCCACCAAAGTATTTTGAAAGAAGAGTTTTCAGAGTCTAAAATGGCATTTTCTCCTGGATGTGACTCCAGTTCAATTCAGATTCGTGAACCTGCAGGTAGGGACTCATACCAACCCTCCTTCCTTCTAAGGACTAGTACATTTACTCTAAGCCAACACAGTGTTTATTTGATGCTATGAATGTGAATAGATAGAAAAAAATAGTTTAACCACCCAACAAAATGGAGATCTTTCCAAATTTACAAAACATAACAACAACTGAAAGATGTATTTGATCTGTTGATTTAGTCCAATTAAATGCTACTACAACTTTTTAGTAGTAAGGTGTAAAACTCCAAAGTTCGAAGTATGTTTTAAATTATTTGTGCACTACATGATCACATCATATATCTGATCTATATCTCTCATGTTCATGCGAATGCTCTGATTCCAAGAAACCCACACAGGTTTAGTGACACGAACTCAATGATGCATCATAATTTTACATACCAATACTATTCTGTCTTTTTGAATTGTAAATAGCCTATTCATAAACTAAGAAAATCACCATACAAAGATGACAAAAGAAAGAATTAGAAAGAGCACTGCCTCCAACCTGGCTAGATTCTGCATTCTAGCCAAAATTTATGTGAGAGCCAACACAGAAAAAGTAGACCAGGCCATTACAAATAGAGCCACAATAGGGGAGAGGGTAGTCCCTGAAGACGAATGTGTTGAGGTGGTGGTGGGGGTAGTGGTAGTGGCAGTAGGCGTGTTACCCGCTGGTGTGGATGGTGTTCCTGTTCCAGATGGTGCAGTGGCTGATGCTTTACCAACAGTCACAGCAAGCTTCATGCCACTCCCACAATGGCCAACAACACCACAAATGAAGTAGTGAGTCCCGGCGGTCTTGAGAGGGATGGTGGTGGTGCCACTACTATCGGTGGAGAGGGAATTGCCCACAGTGCAAGAGTTGTAGTCGCTAGCGCTCACTTCATCCACCGTGTGTCCACCTCCATAGTTGAACACTGTCACATAAACAAAATTTGAAAGTTGTAAAGAGCAATAATGGATCACACTGTTATATCTGAAGTGCAGAAGGCATTTTGATTTGTGATTACACTGCAGTTTAGGAAACTAGAAGTTTTGTTTCATTTGAAGTGTAGAAGACATTTTCATTTCTTAAATACATGTCACCCATTTCCTTACACTGCAAACAATTACATAAAATTTTGGAAAGGTACAAGTTTGAGAATGGAGCAGAGTGTTTCATACAAGTCAGATTGATTTGTGGAATATTATGCTTTATTCACTCAAAAACATCTCATTATTCATGGAAATGATAAAATTTGTGGTGGTAAGGTCATGTTTTGGTATGTTAAAGTACTCATCATGGGGGGCTGAAAAGTGAAAACTTACCAAGGCTATCACCAACTGCAAAGGTCTTGCCACTAGGCCAGGTGCTATAATCAGTACCTATGGCCCAACCTGAGGTATCTCCAACGGTGTAAACAGTGGCCAAGCTTGGCACAAACATGCACAAGACTAACAATGCACACACAACTCCGGCATTGAAGCTGGCCATTTTGAGGAACTTACAAAGAAAATGAGGCTTGTGCAGAAGTTGGCGAGGATTGGGGTTGCTTATATAATGGTATAAAGGGTCGGAGTTAGTAAAGTTTGGTCCACTTTTTCTCATCACTAGCATGAATTCTATGTACGAACTCATTCCAAAGAGATGACTTCAATCATACTCTATACCTAATGCTGCAGAAAGTGGGTCCACTTTTCCTGTTAGAAGCTTCACTTGAAATGTGGTTGTTGAATGAGGATACTCATTGTTATATGTTATGTTTTCAGAAACCAGTAATTAAATTGGTAAAGAAATATTAAAGCTAGCACGAACTTGGATTAAGTTGTTATGAATTCTCTTACAAATCAATTAATGTCATGTCAATAGACTATAGTGCGAAGAGTAGAGACTCGTAAATATATACATATATATATATATATATACATATATATATATATATATTTTAGCAACCCTTGCTAAGTAATGATGTGTAATGAATTGTTGCTTTCAGCCGTTGCTTTCAGTGTTGTGGGTTATGGTAGTAAGGTCTGCGAGTTCATCAGAGACTTGTCCAAATTGATTGGAATTCTTAAGCATCATAATAGATTGACATTATTATGCCCAGGAAACAGATAAAAGAGCATTTGCTTCAACCCTACGCACTTTAGTTTACAAGTTAATGAAAAAATGAGCTGTTAAAGGAAGGAAAAAACATATATATATATATATATATATATATATAAAATGGGTCCTTTGAAGACCAGCTGGGTTTGTTGCAAGCAGACATCATATGGGTGTAAAAGGAAGCTGATGATTCTTTTGGGGCCAGAAATAAAGGCACTCTCCTGGCAATATTCCTAACATTTTTAGGCATTTTATCGTATGGATTTTTTATAAATCTTAATCGTTGTTTTCAAATCAAATGATTGAGGTTTTTTCATCCCTTATCCATTTAGGGTTGGTCTGGATTAATCAAGGATGAGATTAGATGGTTTTAAATGAAAGATGAATAAAATATTGTTAGAAAATATTATTTTTTTAATATTATTATTGTTTTGAGATTTGAAAAAATTGAATCAAAATTTTAAAAAGTTGAATTGTTTATTATATTTTGTGTAAAAATTTAAAAAAATTGTAATAATGAGATGAAATCACGAGATACTTTCTGAATCCCAACAAGGCCTTAGTATTTACATTACAACAACTCAAAAAAATTGAACATGTCTCTCATAAGATCATGAAGGGGAGAGAGCTCATGTAAATCTTAACCAAAAGTTGCATGATAATATATTCTTACAACTATTTTACAATTATCAAACGCAATAATATATCACTTCATTAAAAGTGTATATATATATATATATATTTTTATTGAGAAATGAAATAAATACACCATTTTTATAACTTTTACGGCAATTTTATAAAAATAATGATACAACTGTAACTATTTTACTTTGGCATTTGATATAGCCTAAGAATTGGAGAAAATTGATGTTCTATTATGACCTCATGGCCAAAGAATTATGACCTCTCTTCCTTGGTGAGGTGATAATAGTATTGCATTAACAGCTTAAATTGGATTTAGTGGACGTTAGGTAACCAACAGCTAATAGAAAGGACGGCTCCATGGCTGTCAAACAATCTGAATTTTCCCACTTGAATACGTACCCACCAAGAAAAAGAAGGAAATTAATAATATTATCTTCCAATGCTCAATTACTCAATTAAGAACATGAAAAAGGACAAATGCACAGCATAAATCACACCTTTTTCAACACCTCTTTATAAGTTGTAGATATGTATGGAGCATAGAATGTCATAAATTAAGAAAAATGAAAACCAGACAAGAAAACCCAATAAACAAGATCACAAAATTTGTTAATTTCAATAGAAATAAAATAAAAATACTACAAACTACGCCAGTATCTCGTCACATTCTTTCGTAATGGTATTTATAAAAGAAACGATATTTGCAGTCATAAATTATACAAGCACCGTAGAATATCTTAAAAAAAAGTGAATAAATATAAGACTCATATGATAAAAAAAACTAATTTTTTTAATAATAAATTTTACTTTTTTAAAAAATAATTAAGTAGCCCTTACGCATTCAAAAATTAAGAACTATTAAACACTGTCCCATACAAATAAGAGAACAAAATAATTACTTGCTTTACTCGTGGAAATCACACTTTTTTTGGGACAGATAATATGAAGGGGTTGGAGTGTCAAAGATATTGGTCCAAATCATCACCTAACCCGGGCCAAAAAGTGGTGAGATTCGTGAAGGGCATGAAGTGTTGCATAATTTCTCGAACCCACTAAAACCATCTTATTTGAGTGCATGAAAAAGTGGGGGGGTTCGGTAACGTCGTAGGGTTTGGTTAGGGGAGGGCTTGGGGTCTATCTGTCAGACAGTCACCAACTGCGTCCATTTTGAGCGTCCCATGTCTTCTCTTTGCTTTCTTTCTTTCTTGCTTATTAATTAGAATCTTCCCACCTCCAACCTTTGGCTCAAAATTTAGATATGCGATATTTTTATTCTATCATAAGATGTTATACTAATTAAAATTGATATTTGCATAAACAATTTTAATTACATGACATGTCATAATAGGAATACCACACCATCCGTGCTCTAAGAATACCTAAAGAATATGTAGCATTATCTATAGACTCTTGAAATTATCTATCTGTAAGAAATGGACACTCATAGTGAGTATCTATTCACATTCTCTTTGAGGTTATAAAGTGACTTAAAATAACTTCATGAGACTTGATGGCTGGCCATTAATAGCTAGCCAGGAGGTTATACTAGAGGGGCTGGGCTATGAAACGTGTGAGTGTTGTTCTGGTATTACCACATAGCACAATTCACTATCATGTGAAGATTGTGGACGAACAACGACACTGGAAAATTCGTGGAACAACTGCACTAGATCTATAATTTACCAACGAGGTAATATCGTTTCTGCTACGTATTCTGATGTAGTATTTCTAACACTATCTATTAAGAGTAATGCTGCATACAGTCGTGGAGTGCGCAAAGCGACGTGCAATCGCTTTGAAAAAAAGTGAGATCCATTATTAAAAAAATTAATTTTCTTTTCATGTGAGTCCTGCAGTTATTCACTTTTTTCAAAATAATTACGCGGCGTTTGTATACTCACAATTGCAACTATCATTAATCATTTATTAAATATCTTGCTTAAAGGCTAGAAGAAGGCCTACCCTTCTTTGGTATTGTAGCCAAAGAAACAATTGATTGCAGCATTACCACGAATTCACTGAATTAGGTAGTCGTCCCTGCAGTTTTAGGAATGAATTAGACAAGAAGTTAGGGTGAACCTCTCTATCATGAATACTTTGACCATCGAAATCTTCAATAAGCCTATACCTAATGATTTGGTAGAATTTCAACATCAACAGGATTTTCACCCCCAGTTTTCCTTTCCTGTTTTTTTTCCCCACTTTTGAAAAAGATGAGGTACTAAAACATCCAGAAAACCCAACAAATCACTGTCCCAGCTACCTACGGACAGCTACAGAAATCCCATTTCGCCCATTCTGTTCTGGTCTCCGTATTATCAAATGATGATAAAAATTTCAACACCTAAATCAAATTGACATCCATTTGTTGTTTTGTAGCAATCACTTTTCAGAGTTATGCAAGCATTTTAGAGAGAGAGAGAGAGAGAGAGAGGCACTAAAAAAAAGGAAAGAAGAAAAATTGACAACAAGAACTTCACAATGAAGATAGCCATGTCGAGGAAGCTCCTTGTGGAAAACAACACGCGTTTTGAGGCACTAGAAAGGAATCAGAACATGAAATTGGAAAAGAGAACGTTTTTTTTTTTTTTTTTTTTTTTTTTATCGGTAAACAAATTTTTATTGATCAAAAGAAGGCAAAATGCCCAAATATACGGGACATATACAAGCACAACGCTTATATGTGTTAGTTTAGAGATAGAAAAGAAAAGAGAACCGTTAAATGAAGTTAGTTTATGTTAGCGTGTACGACACTTCATTATTTCTTCCTAGGGAAAAACACATTTTACCCCTTCCAAACTATAACCCCCTTTTTAACATGACCATCAAACTATCAAAATTATCATTCAACACCCTAATTTTTATCATAGGCTGCAATTTATCACCTTGTTAAGAGATTACTATTAGGGTGGATAGGAGACACCCGATCTTAATAGTTGGATCTTAAAAGAGGAGATAGACTGCAAAACAAGTGGTAGTTTGGGGACTAAACATTAACTTTGATAGTTTGGTGGTTATATTGCAAAATAAGGGGTAATTTGAGGGGGGATAAAGTGTAATTTTACTTTCTTCTTAGAACTATAATTACCAAAAGAGTTAGCACATGATATCACACGATGCATTTTGATCTAAGACTCTGAGGTTTAAAAAATATCATAGGAAAGTGAATTTCCTAAATGCCAAGGTTTCTGATCAAGTATTTGACTACAGAAATAAATGATCAGGAAATTTTAAGTTTTCTGTAAATGGCATAGATATCCTAAAGTTTGAGATTGATTTTCCAGGAACTCAGTTCTCAGAGGGCAGTTTCTATCAACTGCATCAAGACAATTTTCTTTTTCTCCTGATCAGACAAGATTCAAGAATTTTCATTCTTGCGGTCACTGATTTTAGTCAGCAACATAAAAGTAACATAATCAGGAACACACAAAAAAGTGCAATATGAGAACAAATAGAAACTTAAAGACTAAAAGGTCTGGAAATTGGACATGAAGCTCACATTATATCTATTTGAGAAATGTGCTGAAATCAGGAGACAAGTTATAGCATTATATTGTTCATTCTTGCAAGTTCAGCGGCCAACACCCCTTCCAAAGGGGGGAAAAGTCAAAATAAACATTCTCCCCATTTTCCCAGTTGTATTTTCTTTAGGTTTGCCAAAAGTAACTAATTCATTCAATCTTTATTACTGCCCCATCCTGCATCCTGTGTTTTGTGGTTTTACGTTCTTATTCCCTGACTCTTAGGTGTGATATGGAGTGTATGACAATTTTGATCGTTGTGGAAATGGATGGAAAGGAAACAGGTTCTGAGTTGAGCCTCATTTATACAGATCTCAGTTTGGAAACCTATTGGCGCAAAATAGAAATGATTGTTGTGGCCCATAGCACGAACTTTCCATTGCTTCTCTAAGAACTCCAAACCAATGGATTTCAGAAGTGGAAATGTGAACACTTTTCATTCTCTTGTGGCCATTTTCATGAATTGCCCCTGCCGCCGCCGGCGCCGCCGGGGGGGGGGGGGGGGGGGGGGGGGGGGGGGAGGGGGGTGTTGTGGGGATGCAAGATGGAGATGCGGAGAGAGGCAGCAATATACCAAAAAAGGGGCCTCGTAACTACAGATTATGGACAAACATCTATTTGGGAATGATTCGGTGTAGGTGTATGTGCATTTTTGTGAAAACCCATCCCGACAGAAGGTGCTCTCTTTTGCTAATATATGGATTCTACAGATATCTTTCATTTGAATTAATGAACCCAGAACTAGCAAACTGGAATTCAAACAGCAGTGCTTACTCTTGTAAATTATGTGACAAACTTTAACCTGTGACATAGGAATGCTCTATCTCACTCAAAGACCGTACATTCGACAAACAAAATAATAAATAAAAAAGCTATCAAATGATTGAAATAGGCATACTACATCAATCATTATATAGCTTCTGATTCACAGGATTGAAGTTAAGAAGCTTTACCAACTAAATCACAAATTGAAGAAATGAAACAGATTCACTGTCCTGAAAATTCACTTTCAATTCTCATCAGCAGCATCTGCTTGCTCCGCACTAGAGGTTGACTCAATTGATGTGTCTCCAGACTCTACATTCTCCTCTGCTCGTAGTTTAACAAATTGTTTACTCCGTGCCACCCGAAGTGGTCTTCCCATAAACATCTGCAGGGAAAATTCTCAGAAGCTCTTAACTAGGAATAGCCTTAGAAAATTCAATAAACATGCCCCCAAGCATATTCACCACTCATAAATGCAAATGATTCAGCACAGCCAAATTACCTTCCCTTCGAAAGCAGTAAGAGCTTCATCAGCCTCTTTCTTGGATTTGAAAGCCACAAATCCATACCCAGAAGACTTTCTTGGATTTTCATGAAATATAACTTCGGCAGAAACAACATTACCACTCCCTGAACTAAAGAACTCTCTAAGATCTTTAGACCTTGCTTCAAAAGGCAAATTAGCCACAAACAAGTTGAATGTTACTGGCTTTGGTTGCACACGAGGGGAAGGGGAAGGTTTCTTCTTTCGTGCCCTGGCATAATTGACCTTTATAGTGCGGCCCTCTAACTCCTAGCAGACAGAAGAAAGACCAGTAATTCAACAATAAGACAAAGAAAAGGAAACAAAATTGTTGCAGAAAAAGTGGTAGAATGTTAACTAGAGTTTGAATCCGATCCAGTGTTTCTAATAATAAGATCCTGACAAGGAAAAACCAGCAGAAACGAACTTTATAAAACAAACACACACACACACACACACACACACACACACAGCGGCATGAATGAGCCACCCGAAAAAACACAAACAAAAACAGACGGCCACCATTATCAATGAGTTAAATTGTTAAAAACGCTTGATATAGACTAGTCTTCCAAGTTTTCTCAGGTGTGCCAAATGATGCAAGAATTTGAAACTAACTATTCTAATTGCCTTCTTTCCCGAATTACTCTTATCTCAGCAACCCGACTAATCGAAAACCTAGAGGTAAAAGGAAAAAAAACTAAAACTAAAAAAATAGTATGCTTACATACGATTCGAGATTATTGAGAGCCGTACGAGCCTCCTCAGGTGAACCCATAGCGACAAACGCCAAACCTCTATTTCTGATCTTGTTATGCATAGAAAGCTTCACCACCACAGAAAAACACCACAAACCCAGATCAGAAAAACAAACAAAAACCATAACCCATCTGAGACAACAGATACAGTATTGCTAAAATAAAGAAAAAGAAAACCTCCACATCTAGCACGGTCCCGTGCTTCTCAAAAAGAGCGCGAATGTCTTCAACGGTGCAATTCCAAGGTACGTTCTGGGCAATCAATCTGTTTCGGGAAAACTCTTCGGCCGCTTGCTCGGATTCTTTGCTTTGGGCGGAAACAGAATCGAGAGCTTGTTCTTGCACGGTGGAAGAGAAGTGCAAGACGAAGCTCTTTACTCTTTTACTCTTAACGGAAAGGGAATGTGTATAGGCGAGAGAGAGCGAGGGGAGAGACCAAGAAAAAGAAAGATTGTAGGTACTAGGAATATTGGATAAAGGTGTGGGGGAGAGGTGTTGTTCGGAGGGAAAGTGAGCCGTCGAGGGAGAGTGTAGAAAACGAAGAAGAGCCATCAACCTTTGCACTCTGTGTTCCTTGGAAGAAGATTCGCGACAGTGTTGCTTTGGTAGTGTTTCACAGACGGACAAATACTGGCTTTGGATAAGAGAAGTGCGTCGGGGCCGGGCAGAGCTTGGACGACTGGCTGGCAACCTGCAAAGGCTATCGAATTGGAACGTCGTCGTTTTGAATAAGAAAAACATTAAATATTTATTGAACTTATTTTTAATTTAATTTTTTAATTATCCACACAATAATTTTTAAGAAAATTCTATTTAGAAACCGGCTTAGATAACACATCTAGCAAATATCTTAGATAGTATAATTTAATTTATAAAATTTTAACATTTTAATATTTGAAATCAAATTTATCATGTAAGTGACGTAGATGATGTGTTTTACACGTTAGCTTACCAGTAGAACGTATCTAATTTCTAATGCCTATATTATAAAACTTCTATTAGTTCCAAAATCACTCTTGAACCAAACCCTCTCACTTTTAGTCGCTTTTATTCTAATTTCGATCTGTTTTGAGAGAATGCACCCCCCATATTAGTGGCCAAGTAAAAATGCTACCATGTTCACATCCTGACAGAATTTCCACATTGTTCTTCTTTCTGTCTTCTTTGCTTACCAGATAAATAAATAAAAACAATCAAACACCAGCAAAGGGGCATTTCCCCTGAATAAACTGCCCGTACAGGTATAATAGACAGGGCTCACATGCCAGAACTCGACAGAATGCCAAGCATTATGGCATCAACATAGCACTTACTATATTGCAGATAACAAAGGCATTAATATGATCATTTCACCAGCCAAATGCCCTTTACTGGTGAGGGTTGCTGGCATTCAAACACCTATGGGCTATGAATAGCCTTCTGTAGACTTGGGTAAAAAGATTTCAAGAATTGCACACAAGGAGTACTTTAAGGTCATTTTCGAGCCCCAAAGAGGTCACAGAAAAAATTAAAAGATAAACCAAGAAAGAAGAAGAATGTTACATCATGTCCCCATCAAAAATCATAATTCAACTGTTAACCTTTCTC
The DNA here is from genome assembly GCF_004785595.1 of Juglans microcarpa x Juglans regia. Taxonomy (NCBI): domain Eukaryota; kingdom Viridiplantae; phylum Streptophyta; class Magnoliopsida; order Fagales; family Juglandaceae; genus Juglans; species Juglans microcarpa x Juglans regia. Next base: position 5,476,331 of record NC_054608.1, on the reverse strand, counting down.
TATAGTATACCTCCACAGACAAATGACAAACTCTATAAGGAAGAAAGCCCTTCCTTTACTCGAAGTCATTGTGACAGGAAAATAAATCTTAATTCAAGATCTTCTAAATTGTAGATGCCACTGACATTTTGTTAGAACATCAAAAACTTATTTGCGAAATTTTGTTAGAACTGGTGCATTTTAAGATCAGGAGAGTTATATTGCAAGATTGACAGGGGCTGTCTTGACAAATCTAGATCATTAAAATCAAGCTTCTTCTCAATTGGGCTGCTCATCTTGGCGATTGATTTTCGCTTGTTTGACTGCAAAGAAGTAATTTACAATATTAGATCACACAAAGAAAAAAATTATGCGAAGATCAAAGCATGATAATTTTTCTTGTTCTTTTTGGTTGTAATAAGTAAAGATGTCTTGCAAGCTTTACTTCACCACTTTTTCTCACCTTGGCCGTGGCAGAAGCACTGCCGGTGTGTTTCCCACCAGAACCATGGCTTCTTTCTTTCTGGTATTGCCTCAGTAACCTTGTATTCTCCTCATTCAATATGTTATTTTCTTCAAACAGCACTTTTACCTACATATATCATCAACATTTATTCGGGAAACACAGAATCCAACACACGCACACACAGAGAAGGTGCCTGCCCGGAGAAGGGAGGGGGGGAGGGTTTGGGGAGCTCCTCCAACGGTGAATGGATTTGCAACACTTCTCACCTCCTCTTCAGCTCTAGTAAGGTTAACCCTTAGACATTACTTATCTTTCTCAAGTATCTTCACTTCAGCAGCTAATGAAAGGACTTTTTGTGTTGATGGCCTCAAGCTGCAACAGTATCATACGAAATTTTAAGTAAGAATCAACAGCAACGACAACTCAAACGGGTAACAATATATGATGGTAAAATCTCCTAAATATGTTGTAGTGGCACAAAATACAAAGTGAGAACTAACTAGTTCAGCCAAGAAAAAGGAACAATACCTAATTGAAAGAAAAATACTCACCAATTCCACATTTTTAACATCGTTTGACATGACTCATGCCTGCTATTGGCCTCCAAGAAACCATGTACTGATGCAACATCGTCTTTAATGATCAATGTTGTTAGCACTGACTCAAGTAAATTGTTCTCTATAACTGTTTCATCGGTAGATGAATCAACCTTCAAGTGAAAAAAAAAGTTAGCCTCAATTTAATTCAGGATAGAATCAAACTCTCTACGAATTTATATAAATTTATTTTTAGTTAATATTTTTATTAGCAATATTTGACATCACCACAATCATTTGCATCTATTTACTTTTCTTCAAAGTACCTGAAAAAGAACTGACCAAGAGAAATAAGCAAAGAGAAATATTAAATTGGAGAGATAGAGGACGTATGTAAAATAAAAAGGAAAAGATTTACTATTTATTATAGGTAAAATAGAATTTTATTGAATCAAAAGAATAGGCAGGACCCAACTACACATGAAGTATACAAAAGAAACACCTAAGTAAAGCGTCAAGTGCTAGTGAAAGAAATAAGAAAATCGTGAAAACTAGCTCCATTGAAATCAATAACAGATGCCTATAACAATAGAGTAACGTAAAAAATCTTCGAAGGTCCTCCAAAGACCGTTCCACATCTTCAAAACTCCAGTCATTCTACTCCATTCGACGGCACCAAGTTAGAAATAAGGATACAATCTTCCAAACTGCTGCAATTTGGAGATTACCCTGAATACCTCTCCAGCTAGCAAGGAGATCAACCACCCTCCCAGGTATTACCCATGCAAGTCCAGTCCCGCAGAAAATATCATCCCAAATGGCCCTAACCACCTTACAATGAAGTAATAAATGACTAACAGATTCACCACTACCCTTACACATAAAACAAAGGAAAAGGTTTACCATAAGATGTAATTCTTTTCCTTTCTTTTTCAAATCAAATACAAAACTAAAAAACTTGAATGCAAGGAAATGCATATATTAAAAGCATTAAAATCATCTTACGCATTCACAACTCTTTGCATTAAAAGCATCCCTGATTTGGATGTAAATAGCGCACGCGTGTGTGTGGATATGACACGCATATATATTGTAGCAATATGCACAGATAGTACCAAAGATTCAACTAGCCATTCTGAAAGATATTGCAAGACTGAATAGTAGTGAAATTGATTAAGTCAAAATATTTTATTATATTTTGAAAAATGAGAAAAAAAATTGAATTAAAATATTATAAAGTTAAAAAACTGTTTAAATATAATTTTTGTTTTAAAATTTGAAAAAGTTGTATTGATTTTTGTGTTTTATTTGAAAGTTTAGAAAAGTTGAGAGGATGCTCGAAGAATGTGATGAAATGAAAATTTTATGAATAGTAGTATGATGGAGTCGTAGAATGTGAAAGCGTCGCGCATGACTGTATCTAATATTACTCAAGATAGTTTGAGTTAATATTTTATGAGGTTTTGTAAAATGAGAAAAAAAATTGAATAAAAAATACTATAAAGTTAAAATATTGTTAAAATATAATTTTTATTTTGAGATTCGAAAAAATTTAAATTATTATTTTTTTTTGTTTTTGCAAATTTGAAAAAGTCATAATAATTAGTTTGAAAGTGCTTATTTGTGTTTAAATGATATTTGAGAAAAAAATGAAATAGGATGCGATGAGATAAAATGGGATGGGATGAAACTAAAACTATTTTCAAATATCCCCTTATTGATTTTTGTGTTTAGATAATGATTAAAAGAAAATGTTAAACATTTGAAATTGAAAAATGTCACGTATTTGATTTTTAAGAAAAAAATTATAAAAAATTTTAAAAATTTCTCATCTCATGTTGTTACCAAACATTCGTAGGATTCAAATGATTTTGAAAATGATTTTACGAACTCCTCTTCTTACAGTACCAAAAAAAAAAAAATCCTACGAAATCCACTGAAAGATATCACCCATCAAAGTTTCCAGGTACCTTTCTCTTTCAACTATCACAATTAAGATGAAAAAACACAGATATATTTAGAAAAGGATGGTAGACAGCGAACAGAAATTACCGCACGCATATTGTATTCATGCTTGTAGAACTGCAATTCGTCCCAAATCCTTCTGACCTCCTCCTCTAACTCATGAACTCGAATCTCGGCCTCCTTGGCACGCTGATCGGTCTCATTCCCAAATTCCATCAATGCTTCGCGGTCACGATCGTAAAGCGAGCACTCCCTCTCCCACTTATTACGCTGACATAAAAGATTTGCACACTCCATAGCTAAGTTCTGATTCTCCTCCACGAACTTCTTCAATGCTAACGCATTCATACTCGCTTCAGCCTGAAAAAACAAACGAATAAATTAAACCAGGAACGAAAACACAATCTTTAAATAAAAAAATACATATTTAGTTCGGGAAGTTGCAACGAACGAACCCTAACGCGCTCGATGACGTCTTCTTTCTCCTGCAATTGGGTCTGTAGGGAAAGGCACCGGTTGCGGAGTCGGCGCTGTGCCTCTTCGGAGGAGTGAAGCTTCAAATCCAGAGTCCGCGTAGATACGGGGAGCCCTAGGGAGTGATCAATGGATTCTTTGATGTAGTCGTCGACTCCTTGGGAGGGGTCCATCTCGAGGAATTCTTGGACCCCGATCAAAACCCTATAAACCTCGAGAACCCGAATTCACAACAGAAAACTGAACCTCTCAAATGTGGTGAATGGACTTAGGGTATGAGTTTGGAGGACGAAAACGAGGGCGTCTTGGTTTTCTTTGGGGGCAAATGAAGGCCAAGAATTTGCAGAGGATAGGAGATTGCAAGCCCTAGAGAGAGTTACACCGGCAAGGCTTAATCTTTGGGAATCGAATCGAATCGAATCGTCGAGGTTTCTTGTATGAAAGCAGTCTTTTTTTCGCAACTTTTCTCAGTCGGATTTCGAAAAGAAGAGGGCTAGCCGTTAGGAATCAGGATTCAAAAATTAACTTCGTCCTTTCCTTTTCCTTTTCCTTTTCCCCCCCTTTTTTTCATTTTTTTTTTTCCTGTTCGCGCTAAATAAAATTGGTACGAGAGGAAACCGGAGTTGGGCTTCTTCCTAGGCGTGGCTGTGATCCAATTCACGGAGAATTCGATTTCAGGGATTTTAGGGGACTACGGAGGAATGAAATGAAATTAAAATTTAATAAATATTAATAAAATAATTGATAAATAATAATAAAATTATTTGAGTAACGATATTTTATTAAATTTTGAAAAATGAAAAAATAAATTGAATAAAATTATTATAAACTAACAATATTGTTAGTATATAAATCTTAATATTATTTTTATTTTAAAATTTGAAAATATTATTTTTTTATATTTTGTTTGGAAGTTTTGAAAAGTTATAATAATTAATACAGTATGATTAGATGACAAAGTTAAAGATTTAAAATTGAAAAGTATTTGTGTTTGAAATAAAATGAAATAAGATGAGATGGTTTGTGTTCTTAAACAAGCCCTTAAATGGCACGAAGTCACAAGAGTTCCCTCACATTTAAGTGACTACAGATTAATTATACAGATGAGATGAGATGAAATAAAAATTGAAAATTGAATAAAATATTGTTAAAATATAATTTTTTTATATTATTTTTATTTTCGAATTTGAAAAAATTTAATTGTTTATTATATTTTATGTGGAAGTTTGAAAAAATTATAATGATTATATGAGATGAGATAATTTTATCTATATAATCAAACCAGGCCTCAGTCTCATCAAAAAATTAAAGAAATTCTCAAGTGATTAATACTAATTATAGTCTATCGAATTTAAATAAAAAAAGTTAGCATATGCCAAATTATATGAGACCAATCCAAGGATGATCGAGCCACTCGTTAGAGGGCACTCATTAGGGGTCATACACACATATGCGGATGCGGGGGCGGGGGCGGGGGCGGGGTCACCCATTTCCCGCACCCCGCCCCCACATATGCGAGGGGAGGTTTTCCACCCCCGCACCCCTCCCCAATGCCAGGGGCGGGGGCAGACATCCTATCCCCTTCGCACCCCCGCCCCCGCCCACTTCGAGGGTATTGATACCTCATTGGGACTAAAAATTATTTCTCGGTCCAAAAATATTTTTTTGGACCCAAACCCAAATTATTATATAATTAAAATTGTAAATTAAAATTTCTATTTATAACAATAATTTAAAAACTGAGAAGATAAAAACTATGCTATCAGTTTTTAAATTTGTTAGACTTGTTCACAAGTGAGTCTCACATTGTTCAAGTAAAACTCTTGTATTGTCTTGACCTCTTATATAAAGGCTGGTTTAAGAGGCCACTGCTTGACATGTACAATCTTGTGAACAAGTCTAACAAATTATAATAAAAAAAATGTGGTGTGTGGGGATAATGAATAGAATTTTTTATGTTTATACATAAAGAAAACCTGGGGAACAACCCTTCTGCTTATCTAAAAAACCAACCCACCAATCAGAATGCGACACGTCAGTTGCTTAGCACCATTACCATGCATCCCACTACACCCCAACAACCCATCCAATTCCACTTCTTCCTATTCAAACCCACCACCCGACGGCACCCACTCCATGCATCCCACTCCATCCCAACCCAAACGCAATGGCACCCACTCCATCCTAACCCAAATTCGATGGCACCCCACTCATCCCTGAAGGCAGAGAATCGGTGCAACTGCCTCTCGACGACACCCCTAATGTCGCATTGCTAGATTTTTGCCGATTGGTAAAATGTTTATATTTCAAAATTTTTGGTCTTAACAGAATTTGTATTGGACTTGTATTGGAGTTCTTGTATTGGAGTTAGATCTTATTTCGAAGTGATTGTAATTTGGGCTATGGAAATTATCTTGGCATATGGATTGATAACTCATCTACTCCATGAATACCAACTGTTTGTAAAAACGTCTCAAAGGCCCTCCAACCGCTGCTCATTACCTATCATTGGTATGATTGAAACTACTTTAGTCTAGCAATATCAGTTTTTTGCAACTATCTGATGATTCAATTTGAATTCCAATCACTTTATGGTTATTGTTTTGCAATATCATGGTATTGGGTCTGTTTTAGAATGAAACCTCTAGAGAAGTAGATTCCAGGTCTAATAGTTTAATGGTTCATGGTTATTAGTTTAAGAGTAACCCATGTAGGGTAATGTCTTCAATTGAAAAAATTGAAGCAAGGCATCTGGCATGATTTACTAGTAGCTTATCCATTAGTTGATGGCTACCATGATTTACTTATTTGATTTTCAGCAATGACATGCTTGGCAAGAAAAAGAGGCTGAGAGTAATTTTACATGGAAATGCAAAGAATCAAAATATGTTATTTTGCTTATTATTGAGTTTTCCAAGTAGAGAGCATGTAAAAGGTAGTCTTAAAATTCTTTATCTATGAACTTAGATATTCTTTATCCTTTATAACAGTACCATCTAATTTAATGTTTTCTCAGTAACCCCTTTTTTTTTTAAAAAAAAATTCTGGAGCATTAACAATTGTATTGCTGCGCTCTTTGCATTGTCGATTAAGAAAATACACATATAACTTTTGTGCATCTCCCTCTTCAAAAATTTTCCTCTTTTAATTTCCCAATTAATTTTCCACATCCTTGCCAATACACCCAATATTAAAGGCACCCTCTACTCCTTTACTCGATACCGACATTATCTTCCTTGTCGGTATATTGGACTCTCGGTGTAAGTAGTACTTCTCAGTGTATCCAACATTATCTGTCAATTCACGAAGCAAACTAGTACTTCTCGATGTAAGTAGCATGTGATTATGTCGAAACACAAACTTACATACTATCCACTTTTCACATTTTTTTTTTATCCCCATCAATGCTTTACAACCAATCTTTGTCTCAGCAGGTTCCGGAATTATTCGTTCTTTTTGTTTGCCTATTTCCTGTTGAAATCCTTCCCTTGAGCAAACGTAGTCTACAACACAATTTTTTCTCCTTTGTCAACAATCGAGTATGTTGGGTCCGAATGACAAAACCTTTTTTTTCTTGTATATGTCTTGTAAAATGTTTGGACGTCTTCTACGTCATCAAATACCATGCCAATGAATGGCTCATTCAGACCACTACTCAAACAAGGTCTCAAATTCACTACATCTTCCATATTCACTACATTTTCTACATTCACTTCGTCACTCATACGAACTTCATCTTCCAAATTCACAACATCTTCAACTTCATCACTATAAGAACTCCAAATTTGATCTTTTGTTAAAAAATAAGAAACAAAAAGTCAGTGCACAAATCACATCAAATCAAGTTTAATTGATAGACTAGTTTATAGCTAGCTTATGTTATATATATGCTTTCACTTATGTATATCAAATTAAAAGGGTCGAACTAGTACTGATGAAGACGCTCAATTTGACCAATAAATTAAAGAAATGATGATATAGATAATTATGTTGATAATCAACCTCTCAACTATCATCTTCTGTAATTAATTAGACTGATCATACTTGCTGCTTGACCATATATATATGCATGATGCCTTGGATGGATTAATATATATTATTTCACTGTTGCAATAAACTTGAAAGGTATTTGCTATAAGTTTTTTTATATATGTAAAACAAGACGATCCTAATTGTTGGAAACCAGTAATGAGAAAACATGTAAACTTCAAGAAAAATGTAATGAGAAAACATGTAATGAGATGCATGACGATATTACTGTCAAATAAGAGACCTATCGTCTATATTACTGTCATGATAAGAGCCCATAAATGATAGGTATGCTTTTCTATTAATGAGAAAAAAATGTATTAGGCCAAACTAGTACTCTTCAAAAAATTATGTTTGATGTTTTTACAAATAGTTAGTGTCCTCAATTTTTATTTATATTTTCTAACACATTATTGTTTTGATAAGTAATAGGAAGGGGTGAAACAAGAAGAATTCTTGGGAAAAAAAATAAAAATCAAAACTCTACATCCAGTGCAAAAGAAAGAAACAATAATGTGTTAGTATCGTGCAAGCATCAGGGGTGAAACAAAGTGCAAAACTATGTGTTGGGTTATAAAGTTCTTATATGCATTTTTTGGTTTGGAAAGACACTCTACAAAAGAGATAAACAACGTGTAAAAATCAAACCATTGGTGGCAGCGACGGCAACAAAAATAGCTGCTTTCCTTCTCTGAGGAGTGAAAGGCGACGGCAAGATTGACTTTCTATGGTAAGTGATTTTATAGTGATTTTTGAGTTGTTGACATAGTCCTGGAACAAAAATAAGCTTCGGTGTAGTGCTGGAACGGGGGAGGGGAGGGGAAGAGGAAGGGAACTAATCAACTGCTTTCCTTCTATTGTAACCAACCTCCATAATTTTACGTGTAGCCATTTTGATTGGTGGACTGTTTTTCCTCCGACAGCAATTGAGCTGGACCAAAGCGTTTCTGTTATATATATACAAATTGTAATATGAAGAGTACAATTTCACTTGGTAGATAGGACATGGCACGCTCTCTTATTTTTTAGGAAAGGTTGGGAATTGGAAACTTGCTTGTGTTTAACTCTGCTTAGGAAAGTAAAGAATTCGGTCCGGATCGGCAAAATCGATTAGACCAAACCGAATTCTGGACCGGTTAGTCTTGGTCTTAAAATATGTGGATTAATGAAATTCAGTCCGGTCTAGAGGTCTACCAATTTCGGACCAGACCGGACCAGACTGAAGATTGAACCCCTATATGTATTTTTAAAAATTTTAATATATTATTTTATGTAGAAATTATATAACTTAATAATGTAATTTTTAGCTAATTTATTATCATTGATCATATAAAATATAAAATAATATGGTGTGATTTAGATAGTGAAATGAGATGAGATGATTTTATATAAAAGTTGAATAAAATATTGTTAGAATATTATTTTTTTAATATTATTATTATTTTTAGAATTTAAAAAAATTAAATTATTTATTATATTTTATGTGAAAATTTTAAAAAATTATAGTAATAAGATTGGATGAGATGCAATACTTTTTTTTTTTTTTTATCTAAATAGAATCTAAGAAATAATTATCTTTTATAATTAGTAATTTAGAAATAATAATAATTATAAAAATAATTGAATGTGGTCACCCTATGGGTGACTGTAAGGGTGGCTGGCTACTCATCAGGGCTAATGGGAGTACTGTCGTATTTCCCTAGTGGCTGTAGGGGTTGCACCCATTAGGACTAATGGATGCAATTTGCCTCCTTTATAAATTATTTTTTTTGTTAAAAAAAAATATTTAGTTCTATATTAGATTTTGTTTTGGTGATGATCGAAACATTTAGGTCATGTTTGAATAGTGAGATAAAATAAGATAATTTTATATAAAAATTAAAAGTTAAATAAAATATTATTAGAATATTTTTTTTAATATTATTATTATTTTGTAATTTGAAAAAATTGAATTATTTATTATATTTTGTGTGAAAATTTAAAAAAATTATAATGATGAGATGAGTTGAGATGAAACCATTTCTATATTGGCCTTAGTAATTTACCACTCTTACAAATCTTGCATTCTCTATTCATTTGGAACAATAAAATAGCATCATTAAACTAAAAATTAGTCATTAGTATAAAAAAAATTGTGAAGTCATAGGTTGGTGAGAATTGATTTTTCATATGTAAAACCTGTTCAGATGTTTTTTTTTTCTTTTTATTGTCGGTTCCTATTTAAATTTGTATATTTTTTTATTGCACTGAATGCAAAAGTTCGAATTTGGATTGCAAATTGTATGGTATTTTAAAATTTTTTGAAATTCTTGTCCGACCAATGGGCTTAAGGTGTTTGTTTTCACAACTCCTCTCATCTAATCTCATTTAATTATAACAATTTTTTTAAATTTTTACACAAAATAAAATAAATAATTCAACTTTTCCAAATCTCGAAATAAAAATAATTTAAAAAATATATTTTAACAATATTTTATTCAACTTTTAACTTTAATTTCAACTTAACTTATTTCATATGCGAAAACAAACGAAGCCGACTAGGAGAAATATAAACATATGGAGTGGATGTTATAATATTTATTATTATTCATACGTAACTTTTCAAAAATATTAAGTTCCTAATAAATCTTCTAGGACCTATAAAGTTTGGATATAAATTCTAAAAGAAAATAAAAATTGACGGGAACATATAATGAAGAAGATAAATGCTTGAATCACAAAGAAATTTTATAAAAGTATATTTAAAATTTGTAATTATAAAACTACTTTTATTATAAAATAAATCTAACATATTATATGAAATCACGTCTGGTTATAAATTTATTTTTATAAAATTATTTTAAGCTATAACACTTTTCAATTAATCCACTATGCATATATAGAAAAGATGAAAAGTCCATCAAGAAATGGTTAAATCTTTGTACTTTATTTATGTATTATGACTGGAAATAATTTCCATCTTTAACAATGATTATGACTGAATACTGAATCCAAGAATATCTAATTGAATTGCAGCTACAATTAGAGAGATAAGGATGAAGCATCTCATTTCAATAATATTTTCTGTTCAACAAAGTACATGTCAAGGCCACCACGGGCTCTGTAATGCTATTTCTAGCTTTGCTTTTGACCATTTGCTTCTTTAGGCGTCACTTTCACTTGATCAGCGTCTGGTTGAGGTTCAATGAATGAGTCCACCTTCTCTTCCACTTCCTGGGCCTGCAAATGGTACATTAAACAAACTGTTACTATCCAGAAATGTTTTGGTTGCTTCCTCAGCTTTATGATTGTTGGATTAAGAATTTTTTTAAGATTAAAATATGATTCTAAAATTTATAATGAGATAAAAAATATTAGATACAGTCATAAGTTATATAAATTATACATTCTTTTTGAAAAAGAGTAAGGTCTATTATTAATTTTTTTTTCATATAAATCATATATTTATTTATTTTTTAAAAAAGAGTGTGCAACGCTTGTACGACTGTAAATATAATTTCACAATTGAGATTTCTCTAGAATTTTTTTATCCAAACACTTTTTCGCAATTCAAATATATAACATAGTTTGCGAACCTCACTGTATCAAATGTTTTCCATGGATAATGTGAACTCAATGGTGTCTAAAATCCTCATCCCTCTACTGCATGTTAATTCATAATTATCTGCTAAACTCCAAAAGCACATCGCAGCCATAAATTAATGAAGCCATCGATCTTGTCAATGGTCCCAATAAGCAGACAAGCAATCTCATTAATTAGAAAACGAAGTTGGAGTTCTTATTGGTGCAACTTGCAAGAAGGAATCACAAGCAAGTGGGCTAATAAAAAAAAGATAAATGATAGAATTATTACTTTATTACTACTTATTTATTTATTTTTTTTTGTATTTAATTTTTTTATATTTTTGTATTTTATTTAATAATTAAAGCAGTAAGTATTAGTAAAGTTATATATTTTTTAAATTTTTTTTTAATAATTAAGGATGTTAAAAAAATACTTAAAAAAATGTTAAAAAAATAAAAAAAAGTTGAAATGTAAATGGATAGTAATCCTATCACTACCCAAAAAAGAATACTGCTACATCTCAAAAAAGAAATTACATAAAAACAATATCACAAATGCGTTAGATCTATTTTATAATAAAATTAATTTTATAAATCTGACGAATCACATCAAACTGTATCAATTTATGAGATTATTTTTGTATAATTTTTTTGTGACTACGGTATGTTCCAATAAAAAATATTCCCCTTTGTCGCAAACCATGAGACTAGTAGCTGGATATGGACCCTTTAAGATTCGTTTTCTAATGGTATCCCCTGTGATTCTAGGGGATGCATGTGACTAAATCCCCAAGAAAAAAGCAAGAGTCTTTTTCTTGAATGATGAAACTTTTGCTGCATTCTATTATCTGAGAGTAATTGAATAAGATCTGCAATTACAACCGCTCAAGAAAAGTAGTGGGTTAGGTAAAAACCTTGTCAATTAGTTCATCTGCAAGATGGGCATCCTTGGCTGTTTCCTTGGCCAAGTTTTCAATAAAAGTTGCAGCATCTTTAAGTTTGCCGCTGGCCGGGAGGTCATCGGCAATGTCTCCTGCAACTTTCCCCACTTGCTCAGCCACCTTTTCTACGGCCTCTACCACATCTTCTGCCCTCTGCACTGCCGAGTCAACTTGCTCTATACATTCATGAATCGAAGCATGGCATCAAAACCTCTTACATTAATTGGCAATGGCAATGAAAATGACAAGTTCATAAAGATGCAGAACTAAATTTAATGTGCTTTATTATTGGTAGAATGGACAATAACAGCTTTGAGTTCCTTACTTCTAAATTTCATGAACGGCCCAAATTTGATCCCCAGAAATGGGAGAACCACAGTCGCAATCACCCCAACGATCCAGATTTTCCTGGTGGATATTGCCATAAACGTTTTTGTCAGAAAGAACAGGAAACCAAACAGATCAAAAGATATATATGTCTTATTGACAATTCCAAAAAAGGGGAAGAAAAGTCCTACCATGAATCAGGAGAAGGATCAGAAGGAACCAGAGGTCCTGGTTGTGAACTACTATCAACAGCCATGTCCCTACATGATTAGATTCATAAAGATCAACATAAGCTGACAATCATTTGTATAATATAATGATCATCCAGAAGAATTTGGGTTAAAGTCGAGATGATTACCCCAGCTTTGTACTGCTGGCAATTAGATCTCCCAGGCCGATGCTGAGAAACTGAACACTCCGGCCGTTTCCAAGAAAACAGCTTCTGATATCGCGCTTTGAAGTAATCAGAACACGACTAGGATTACGAAATGAAACAGGGTATCTGCGAGAAGTTCCATCGGGAATACCAGAACAAAGAAAACCTGATCTTGAAGCCGACATAATCTACTTTCTGGTACTTTACAGCTTCTGCAAGAGCCAAACTAATCTAAAGTTTCTCTCAAAATAACAGAAAACTTTCGATCAAGACTTTGCAAGGGGCGAGGTAGGTGAAAAGCGTGCCTGGCAGAGAAAGTGTTGGGAAAAATATGATTTGCAGGAACAGTGGATCGAGAGAAATATATAATGGTTTCTCAAGACACGCTTTGTTTGCAGATTAGACATCGGGTCAATGTTATAAATTTCTAGAGCACTCAAGGTCAATTGGATTAATCCTCGTTTTCTTCACGTTACTGGATGGTTTTTGTTCATAATATATTCAGACATTAGGTGGAAGTTTCTTAATTTCCTCGCAGAGAATCAGTAAAATAATAAGACACTGTCCACCCCGGTTGCAGAAAATTATATGGCGTTTCGATATTAAATTAATTTAAATTGAGATGATAAAATATTATTAAAATATTAGTTTTTAATATTATTATTATTTTAAAATTTTAAAAAATAATAATAATAAATTATAATAAATTAAAATGAATTTATTAACCAAACGTGCACGAACTTTCCTGAAAAGTTCATTACCTTTTTATTTTCGGCCAACTGGCACTTGCGCAGGCAGATTCCCTCCCATGACTATGCCGGTTACGTATTGGAATAAAATATTCTAACATCTTTTCGTTTCGGAATTAGACGAGGGAAATTGAAAAAATAAAATAAAAATAAAATAAAATGTTATTAAAATATTTTATTAATATTATTTTTATTTTGAAATTTAAAAAAATTAAATTATTTACTATATTTTATATAAAAATTTAAAAAAATTATAATAATTGAATGAGATGAAATAAAAAAATTTGTAAAATAAAAAATTTTATAAAAATAAACGAGACCTAAAATTATTAAAAAATCTAAATTATATACTTTTTAGATTTTAAAATTGTAATTCCATTTAGATTTAAAATTTATAAAAATACCATTCAAACCCATGAAATGCAAAATTTCCATTAAAATAGCTCAGAATATAATGTATCATGGAATTGGTTGAAACGGACCGGGATTGGCCGGGATTTAGAACAAAACAGAATAAGGATATATAGTATACCTGATACTACATTGAAACAAAAGATTTGGATCATTTCTACCGTAACAAAACGGAATTCAAAGCTATGCATAGAACAGCATTTATAAGCTCTGTGCGACAATACAAAAGTATTCATAAATGAAAAATTATATTTGCAAGTTGATACACTGTTAACATTATTAAGATTTGGCTACAAGATAATTTCATTTTAAACTTCTTATCGCCCTCTATGTCGTTTTCCCAAGAAAGTGACTAAGAAAATAAAATAACTTGAAATAAGCTTGTTTGGTCAAGGCATTTTAAACAAACTTTATCCGGGAGGATGAGCTTCATTTTTCCGTTTAGTCCAACCACTTTTGCCGCATTTAGTTAGGCAGTTTAAATGAGATGTGATAATATATTCTAAATGGAAGTGAGATTTTTAAATTACGATGAAATAAGATAATTTGTAAAAAAGTATTTTTGAATGATGAGATGAGATGAGATAGTTTTTACTTTTTAGACTTTGATAAAGGTGTGGGTTCCACTAATAATTAAAAATTATTTTATAATTATTGAATAATAGTTATGATGGGTTCCACTAATAATTAAAAATTATTTTATAATTATTGAATAATAGTTATGAATATATTAATAAAAATTAATATTTATAATTAATTAAAAAAATATACTATAAATATATTTATACCTCAAAATATATTTTTTTAATTGAAATTACTCTATATTCCCACCCAAAATTAAAATGGTGGGTTTTGGCAGAGGGAAAGAGGAGTGAACAAGAAGGAAGAATGATCTCGAAATGGGATAGAAAAAAAGAAAAATGCACTGTTTACATAACTTTTTATTGTTTAAGTCAGTTGTGTATTGTTCATTGCACCGTTTATGTCAGTTTTGTCCTGTTCATTTTATTGTTTATGTTAGTTTTGTACTGTTTATATCAGTTTTACATTTTTCACTTAACTTTTTACTATTTATAGCAGTTATCAATTTCAAAATGCAAATGAAGGTTGAAAATGCAAAATGAGATAAAAACATCTCATTGGCTGCTTGGATACCCAGATGAGATTTGCCCTACAACTAGAGGTGGCAATATATGACACGACCCGTTAACCCAACACGAACACGACACGATAAAAACGGGTTAGGGTTTAGT
The DNA here is from genome assembly GCF_004785595.1 of Juglans microcarpa x Juglans regia. Classification (NCBI taxonomy): domain Eukaryota; kingdom Viridiplantae; phylum Streptophyta; class Magnoliopsida; order Fagales; family Juglandaceae; genus Juglans; species Juglans microcarpa x Juglans regia. The sequence goes on along the minus strand of NC_054608.1, from coordinate 5,461,261 downwards.
CTTAATGGGTTCGAGTCAAAACAGGTTGACCTGTTAAAACATGATAGCTTAACGGGTTGATAACGGGTCAACCAGTTATGACCCGTTATAATCCGTTATGACCCGTTGAAAAAGTTAAAGTTATAATTATATCCTTATACTTAAAAAACAAAATTTTTGGGATTTAAATTTCGATATTTTTATTGTTTGAATTGTAATTTTAGACTTGTAGTTAGTTTTATATTTTGTATAGGTATTGTGATTTTAACATTTATATAAAATTATGCTAAACTTAACTAGATCAATGAGGTTAATTTTGGGTCTGTTCAATATATTTACATAAACAGGTCAAAATTGATTGACACGACACGATCCGTTATGTTAATGGATTGTGTTAAGGTTTGAGATCTTGACACGATAAGCTTAACGGATCAGATTAAGATTGATCTATATATTATAATATATATATCTTAACACGATACGAACACAATCTATTAATACGATTTGACATCTCTACCTACAACCCACATGAGACACAAACCGGGCCTGTTAATTTTCTGTTCAAAAAAGGAGGCGGAAATTAATATAATGGAAAACTGCAGAAGTCAATTAATTAAACAAGAACTCTTGACGTGCATGTGTTGACTTTCTGATCATCCAATGTCATCACAGATGAAATTAATATAATACTTATTTTTTTCGGTTTCTTTTCCCTAAATATATATAATATAATATAAGATTTGATACTCATCATTCAGTTTATATATCACACACTATATTTTTATTTATTTATTTATTTATTTTTTAAATTAATTAAGTTCTTCTATTCATTATTTATATAATACATATTTAATTAAAAAATAAAAATAAAAATAAAAAATTATGTGTAATTTGTAATGTAAAAATATTAAGAATAATATTTTTTTTTTTGATGGCTTCTGGGATCGACAACTGGTTTGCCTGTGACCTCCTTCTTCCTCGGATAAGTTACGTACTTTGTTTCAGAACTGTTGGGGGCGCAAAGAGACGATCCTTTCAAGTTACATGCATACATGTCATTTTCCTCGTGACATGGCAATATTATGAACTTCCACAAGACACGCATTTAAAAATGAGTAATGATAAATATAATTATAGAGTGTATAAGTATCGTATAATTATTTTAAAAATGAGTATAGTTTATTATTTAAAAAATTAAATTTTTTTATGTGAATTTTATATATATTCACTTTTTACGAAGTGACTATATAGTATTTGTACACTTACGATTGTAACTATAATTTTTCTTTAAAAATACATTCGATTTCAACGTCATGGCCGGATATGGGCGATGAAACGTCTCTGATCATTTCCTCGGAGATCACTTCAAATGATGCTTGCACAAGATGAACATCCCCAGATCATGTATACTCTTTAAGTGCAGTTTTTTTTAAAAGAAATTAATATTTTTTGTTTGATAGGCAATTAATAAATAGTTAAGGATCTGTCAACCTCAATGAAACTTTGGCAAAAACATCGTATATATGCATGCTCTTGTGTACAGTCTGCACTCTGCACAAATTAAGGTCTAGCTGTAGCCTGTAGCTGATCATCAAGCGTCTCAGGCTTAATTAGTTTGTCTAGCTGTGTTTTTTAATGCACACTTTTCACAATCACAAGCAACTTTCGTTCTGAAATGATGGGGATGAAGAAAGATGAACCGACCAATAAGCCATATCAGCTTTTTGACTTTTGGCTGCCACTCGGGGACATGCTTATCCAAATAACATATTCAATTCCTTAAAACGTGTATGACTGTAGTAGCTAAGGTTGAAACTGTCAACCAAAGAATCAGAGAAATATGTACTGGATGGAGAACTCATGACAATGCTGCCATACATATGGTCCCCCGCGAATTGATGTATACCAACCTGAATCTCTGCCCCTTTGCTTTTGCTTCTATTGGGCTTTGCTCTTAATTCATGATAATAAACGGATTGAACCCCAAACGCATGCAATTGATGGGAGAAGGAAAAAGAAAGAAAGAAAGAAAGAGATACCATGTGTAAATACCATGCGTTTTCTGAAAGAGATATGCTTTAGGCACGAAGATATTTTATATTAATAAATTTATAAATAAATATAATTTGATACGATATATTGGATTTTAAATTTTTTTTATTATAAAATAGATCTAATATATCATATAAAGACATATCAATTAATTTATGAATTTATTTTTATGAAATTTCTATATATCTATAGCCTTTCCTTTTCTGAAAACTAGAAGTAAAGTTTTGAAATGATTTTGTTAAATTAAAAATAATATATTTTGTTAAATTATTATATAATAAATAGAACCTTTAAAAAAGTATCATAATTATATATTATTAATGTTTGAAATTTGATTGAACATCATGATCTAATTGATAGTAACGATAAATCTCACAAATTAAACTCCATTAATCTTCTGATCCCTTGAGTGGAGAGAGGACCCAAAGACCTTAAAATGAAGTACTGTAAAAATAATCCCACTCATGATCAATAGTCATATGAACATAAAAGCATTTTTTGTAATATCCCGTTCTTTCCTCCTGACGTACGTTCTTTCTTTTTAACGTACGCTTCTTCTTTCTGACATAAGACTTCTTATTTATGACGATAGCAAACTCCGAGAGTTGAATTATGTAACAGCCTGCCCTTTTTTCTAACGACTGCGAGTCTCGTTATGCGTGTTGAACCTCGATGGGGTGTTTCTTAAGATAGTGTGACTTCTAAAGCATGCCCAATATTTTAAATGTGCTGAAAATATTTATATGAGGTATTTCCAGTGTTATTGGACTAAGCTTGATTTTAAATAAGACAATTATAATATTTTTGAAAAGCTCCAAAAATATTATAATTGTCGGAAATAATTTTAATATTAATTATTAAAATGATTCCAGTTATTTAAAATATTATGGGATTTAAATTATGTTTAAAACTCTAATTAACTTCAATGATTTTATTCTTTAAAGATATTAAATAAGATTTCATCATTTTATTAATGATGAAGAAATATTATTTTATAAACTAAAGTTTATTTTAAATAATATTCTATCTTAATTCCTCTTAGTGCTTTTAATTAAATTAACGTTTATGCATTTTAAATCAGTGTTTGAGGTCCGTAGTTAAATCGTTGCGTAGATCTCCAGACGTTGGGTTTTAGAATAAAATCCCAGTCCTTCTCTCTTTCTCCTTCACTTTTCCCTCCCCCCTCTCTCTCCTTTGGCTTGCACTGCACGACACCCTCTCTCACCCGATTCCTCCACTACCCAGCCTGGCGCAGCCGTGCGTCGGTGAACCTCACCGCCCCTTCCATCGGCACCACCTAACTCCGACTAGTCCCCCCCCCCCCACACCGGTCTCCCTCTCTCATGCTCTCTCTTCCTCTCTCTTGGCAGTGCACAGCCCGAATGGGCTTGATGTTGTTGCGCCGCCGTGCACTATCCTCTGGCGCCACCACCTCCACGGTAGCCTCCCCTCCCACCGGCCATCCTCCTCCAGCGAGCTCGGCCTCCACCGTGCAACCCTCCCTCTCCTTTCCACGGTAAGCAATCAAAATGGGTTTTTACCCATTTCTCCTCCTTGCACCGCCGTATGTGGCCACCCACGGCCACCAAGCACCGCCATGAACTTCCCCTTCCCTCCCCCTTCCTCCTCCACTTGACCTGAGGCCCATAGCCTCTCTCTACCGCACGGGCTTTCTCCCTCCCTCATGCACGGGTTCTCCCCATCCATCACCGTATGCCGCCACCCACAGCGTGTGACCACCCTCTTCGGCATCCTCAGGCCACCACCGACCCATCCCAACCACCCATAGCCCCGATCTGACACCCATGCATGCACACTCTCCCTCACTTTCTCTCACAACATCTCTTCCTCACACATAGCCAGTTTCAGCTCAACCACCGTGGACTGTCGTGCCTCCACGGCTCCACCAGTAGTTTCCTTTGACCTCCCTTAGCTGAACCCTAGGTCCAAACCACCACTTTATGTGGTGGATAGCCACTACACGTGATGAACAGCTACTGCGCGTGGCTGACCGCCACTATACACGACTAGATCTACCGTGTTACGCTCTTTGCGACCATCACAAGGCCACCATGAGCCATTCCAAGACCACACTTAGCTATCCAAACGCCCAAATAGTCACCGTACGTGGGTTAGCCGCCACGTACGACCCTTCTGACATCATCGGCCGTGACAATCAGCGAGCAATGCACGAGTTATCCCGTCGATGGTATAACCTTCTATCCCTCGTTATTTATGTCAGATGTTGATTAGTTGATTAGGTTGTGGACTGTGCTATTAGTATTGTGGAGTTCACTGTATTGAGATGTTCTGTATAGTGAAGTGTTGGGCATATTTGTGTATTACGCTGTGAAGTGTTGGACGTAGTTGGGAAGTGTGCTATGTAGTGTGGTTGTGGAGTATGTGCTGTAATGGTGATGTGGCATTGTGTGGATTGGGAAGAGAAAGTGCACTCTTGTGGCGTAGTGTGGGATAAAGAGAGTTTATGTAAAATATACCCTCCTGGCGTATTGTGGAATGAGAAGAGTACACGTGGAGTGTACTCTATATGGTGGAGTGATGCACCATATGGAGATAGTGGTGATGTGGCGTAGCGTGTGAAAATGGAGTATACGTGGAGTGTACTCCAAGAGGTGCAGCGACACACCGTGTGGCGTATTGAAGAGATAAGGATGATTGTGTAGTTGATGGGCGTAGAGCGTGGTGAGTAGTGTTGGGAACTGTGGAATAGTATCCCGAAATAGTTATGGTGTAGCCTGTAGTCTGAGGTGACGGGTGTCATCGTAATTGACTTATGGCTGGAAGTATGGGTGAAGTAGTAGAATAAGTGTAAGAGTGCGCAACGAAAACATGACTGGAGAATGTTACGAAGTGACATGGTTACCAGCAATCGTGCTTATGACGGGTGATGAGTTAGCGTAGGCATGGCGCAGCAGTATCGTGACGAGATGTCATAATGTGATAGGAGTACGTGAGTAACTGTACTCGTGATGAGTTAAGAGTTGGCGTAAGAATGACATAGTGGGATGTCAGGTGATGTGACAAGATCACAGTGTAGCTTGGGAGTAGTCTCGAGCTATATGACGTGACGTAAGACGTGGTTGTGAACGGAGACTTGCTGTGTTAAGTGTTGGGATATACTATCAAAATGGACGGGTAGCATGAAGAGTCATACTAGAAGGGTTAAGAGAAGGTTAGTATCGGAGTATGACCCTTGTCCTCACGAGCAGGTGATCAACATGTTATATGTTGGTCTCAGGTGATATAAGGGGTAAGGTACATGTGTGATCTGATTAGACACATGTGCCAGATGGATTAACCGTATGTAACGGGTAATTTGTTCTAAGCACAGTTACACGGTACTAAAACCTCAGAGTTGGTTTAGAGTCGTGTGGCTTGTATGAATGAGAATGGGGATTTAGTGTGGGCTAAGGTGTATGAAGGCAGTGATGAGTGTATTGTTAGGATGGGGATGTGTGATTCCGTCGGTCAGAATCATGAGTTGGAATGTGGTTAACAAGAAAATGAAGACGAATGTCTTAGCGTCTTAATCCTAAGGTGAATCATGGGTTCACTTTAGTGATGAGCACTTGAGACAAGAACGTCAAGTTTGGAAGAGGTAGTGATTGTAAGTGGTCCCAAAAGATGTTAGCCTAGTAAAGGACACGTAAGAACATGGGATAGAAGGAGAGCGTTCAAGTGAAGTGTAGCTTATGTCTTCTAAATTTAAGTTGCTTATGTACTAGATAGAGAATGACGCTAAGGTTATGTGTATGCATGTAGATTGCCATTTGACACGCACATGAATGGATTGTATGGTATGAAAGTAGCATGGAATCCAAGTAAGTATTGCATTCATACTCTTCTAGAGTTTTTCTAAAATACAAGAAATGAAGTGAAACGCTTTTCTTTACAATGCTTTATAAAACGACATGAAAGATGTTTTACAAGAAAATCATGCTAAATAAAAGTGTTCAAATGTATACGTATGTACGACCCTCCTTGGCAGCCCATTTTTACACACTCAAAGTATTAATTGTATGCATGTGAATGGATGACTATACGCTGTATCTATTGTATGTATTTTCTAAGAAAAACAATGTTGCTTTAACTGATACTTCTACGGATGCTATGAAAGATGATGTTTAAGCCCATGCTTTTAAACGATATTTTCCATAAACCGAAAGGATAGTGGTGAAATGAATTGAAAAAGGAAAGACGATTTTTGAGATTGTTAAATGAAAAAGGACTGAACTGATAGGACTGAAATAAAATGAACATTTACTGTATGAAGATACGTAACGGCCATATGAATGAATGAGTAGGGTACCAATGAATGGGTAGATTGCAATGCCGCAATGCTGGGTAAGTAGTACTGGATAGTGCACCGGTGCTGCCCCCTGACTGAAAATGGATTCCCAACCCATAGCCATGGGCGAAGTCCAGGTCCAAAGGAAGACCGCTAACCCCAACACACGGGGCGTAACAGTGTGTATCGGCTAATGAAAGTGATAAGAAAGTATGGATGAATGCATGAATGCACGGACTTTTAAGAAACGAAGACACTGACGGAAGAAACGTTTTACGAAAAGAAAGCCCATTTTAAAAGAAAAACCTCGTCCAGTGATGTTTTCAAAAGAACACACTTATGCACGCACGCATGTACGTGTAGTATGTATGAATGGTGAACGCATGAATGAAAACCTATGTTGTTATATTTTAACTGTATGAAATAATACTTATTAGTCATCGACTCATTTTAGTTTTTATGCTTGCCCCTCCCCCCACAGGAACTGAATAAGAAGTACGCGTCAGGCAGACACGGCCTATGGGGAAGAGCACGGAAGTCTAAGCACGAGCGTTTAAATATATGAGAGGCACTTTTATTGTTAAAACTGATGATTTCTGCTGTAAACTTCTTTTATTCTAAAAACACATTTTATTTTATAACGTAGAGTCTTGCACCTTGAGTATGGAAGCAAAAAGTTTTAAATTGAACGGAAATTCCTGTCGTTCTTTCTAAAATCATTTTATAAAAAGTCTCACCACAAGAACGGGCGTTATACTTTTACTTCCTCAAAATTTTGATAATGTTTATGAATTTGTTGGTTATAAAAACTAAAACCAAAAGATTTCATGTGTTAGAAAAACAAACAGATTTTATTGATGTTTGAAAACGTATATATCGACTATTATCCGGCCAACATCATGCATGGATGTACATGCATGCGGCTGAAGATAACATGCATGCGGATACAGGCATGGATGAATAAGAGCAAAACTCCCTAAGTAGTAATATTATTGCTTCTAAAAACATATACACTACAAAAAAAAAGAGTATTTATGACGAGAATGATTGTTTACAACGAAAATAGACTCATTTTGACAAGAAATAATCATTTTCACAGAAAATAACTAATTACAATTAAGCAGCTTTCTTATAGTGATATTAAAATACATATATTAATAGATTATGTTGCATGCGGCTTAATTTATGGTATTTGTTGTTTGGATTCAATATGGAATCCTTACACACTATGATCAATTTATAGGGATTTGTGGTTCTAATTCGGATCGATTTGCTTCTGTTGTGTTTAAGAAAAGTCGATAATATTGATATAAAAGTGTACTCAATTATAAGGAATCAACAATTACCTAGAAATTATAGATTATATATTTATGGGTCTAATTACTTGTAATATTGTTGTATTTGATCTCTTGTTGAAAGAGGATCGAAAGATTTGTATGTTTTCGACGAATTGATAGTTAGCCTAAGTCTCAACCATATGGTCTGTAATTATTGAAGTATGAAATTATAACAACTTAATCTCTAAGTTACCCCCACAATGCATGACATGGACAAGTTGGAACTATACATTAATTAATTACTAGTTAAATCATTTCAGTTTCTCTAATTAGTATTATATTTATCTAGTTTGGTTGGATACATATACACCAAATAGAATAATTTATAAACATCACACGACACCCGAAAACACATATCTATGAGAGTCAATATGGTTTTATGTGATCTGTTAGATCTACTAATCTATTTTATAATAAAAGAAATTTTATAATCTAACGTACTATATCTAATTACGTTATTTTGTAAATTTAGTTTTACGTAATTTATTTATTTGTAACTAAAGTATTTTTTATATCCAAAACACGATCATGAATGACCATTCTCGTGAAATGTGATTAGTTGTGATGGAGTTTCACAAATAACCAGCTTATTATATAAATTGCTTGCTGATGGAACAACTAATTATAATTAGTCGTAAACTCATGAGCGCATGCACCGACTGCAGGATAAAATGCAGTCATCATGATTAGGACTTGCAACCAAAGTCATTAAAATAACGAAAACAATATATAATTGGATATAAAGCAGAAGAAATAAAGAGAAAGGGAAAGGTGAAGAAGAGTACTGAAGAAAATTATAAAATATAGTAAAGGTAAAGATCAAAGAAGTAGAAGAAGAAAAGAAAGAGAATACTGGGGTTAAGAAAATCATACACATATACTTGTAAATAATAACCAGTGGCCTGCGCGAAGGAAAATGTATACGGGACGCGAAAATATATATATCTATATATTCTCAAATGGTTGTATAAAAGGTTGTAAAAAAGATTGTATGTCTATTATTTTCTTTTTTTATGTTTTAAAAATTATGAGATGCATTATTTGTTTTCGCAGATGAGATGAGATAAGTTGAGATAAAAGTTGAAAGTTGAATAAAATATTATTAGAATATATTTTTATAATATTATTTTTGTTTTAAGATTTAAAAAAATTGAATTGTTTATTATATTTTGTGTGAAAATTTAAAAAAATTATAATGATTAGATAAGATGAGACGAGATAAAAAATTTTATGAAAGTGAATGAGGCCTTAGAGTTGTGATGAGTACTCGACTATTAAATATTATTTAAGTTCTGTTATTATAAGTACCTTTATTCAAAGACAAGTCGAATTCAAGTTTAAATCATACAATTTATGAATTCATTTAGTTTCATCTATATAGTTTTCTAAAAAACTTCAACTTATAAATGGAAATAATAACTTTACAATTATTTTACAATTTTATATGAAATGGAAGGTAATTTTGTAATATTAAGAAGTCGTAGAGTGTGTAACTGCCGCACAATTACTTTAAAAAAATGTGGAGTCCACTATTAAAAAACTATTATTTTTTCATATAGATTTTGTATTCACTCACTTTTTTCAAAATAATTATGCGGCACTTGCGTATTTCACAACTACATATATTATTTCTATGTAGGTATGTCGTTTCTCCTTATAAATTACTTGATTAATTTATTAATTTCTTAGGTGATATAAGTTTCTTTACTTGAAAGTTATTCATCTCATATGGTCCTATTCATGATCTCATATTGAAAATTGGTTATGTTTGGTGGTTGACCAGTAGTTCAATATATATAGTATAATCATTGGCATGCATGACAAGTCCAAATTATATTTTAAAAAAGAAAAACTTTTAATTATTTTCAATTTCAACTAATCATATAAAAATTAAGTAAAAAATTGTTGACGGCCGGGGAGATATATATATATATATATACATATATATATACACACACACATATATATATATATATATATATATATATAAGCTACGAATTTCAATGAATTCTCTTCGAGCTAAAAAGAATACAATATTGTGAAAACTTGAACTAATTAAGGCCATATTTGATAAAGGTGGTTTTCCAGAAAAAAATAAAATAAAATCAACTTCAAACTAAATTCTCCAATCATTTTGCAAAGGTTTTACTGAAAAAAAAAAAAAAAAACAAAACTATAACTACATTTTTAAAAAAAGAAAAGAAAACAAAGATATCATCCAATTTTTTTAACTCTTCTCATACATAAAAACACATAAAAAAGTTTTTTTTATTTTTTTATTTTTTTATTTTTAAATTCTCAAAATTTCATTATGTTTGTAGAAGTAACCAAAACTTAGTACTCCTGAAAAGTATGCCTTCTCCAAAGAATAAGATGGCGTAATTATAAACAACTGCCAAACTTGATTTGTAAACTTACAAACGACTTTTCAACCAAAAGAAAAAAGAAATGGAAATGATGCAAAAGGATTATTAGCCAAAGGAATGCAATAATTGGGAGCTTCTTGATCAGTTGGTGCCAATACCAAACACATGAACTTACAAGACTATAAAAAATAAATAAATATCTGCGACGGATTATTTTTAATAAAAATAAATTATTTTTAATAAAAAATATTATTTTTACAAAAAATAACTAATGATAAATAAATAGTTTATGTATAATATAATATATATCAGCAACATGCAAGATAGGTTTCTTTACCAGCCTTTTGCATTTGAAAAATGAATTCTTTAGTTTTTTTTCTTTTTGGTGGGCCATTCGGAAAATTTTATCTGCACAAGTTAACATCTCCCTTTCAATTCGAGATTTTTTTTTTTCCTTTTCGGTTTTGTTGTTTTTCCTTCATTTTTTTTTTCAATTGGAATCAAAAGTTAAAACCTCCCTTCAAAGACAGGGCCAAGAGGGTACTCTAGATCTCTCTGATATATGGTAGCCTCTTTTTCACCTTTATGATGCTCTTTTTTCACTTCAATGGCGAGGAAGCCAAGAAAACTCTTCCCTGCACTATCTTCAACAGACCAAAATGGAGACTGCGAAATTTATAACTGTGAACCTTTCCCAGATTACTACTACTTCCCACCACTCCCTCCTCCTCCTCCTCCATCTCCCTCAGCTTCCCATCACTCAAAATCACTCCAACTCTCACCTTACCTCATCATCTCACTTTCCCTCTTAGCCGGCGTTCTTGTTCTTGTTAGTTACTACGTTTTCATAGCAAGGTCCTTTCCCAGTTGGTGCAGCCGGAGAAATAATGGAGCGGCGGCACCCTCCCAATCGGACGGCACAGATCAAGAGTTTCTCAACGAGACTACTGATCAGGCTGATCACCCCATCTGGTTCATCACCACTGTCGGTCTGCAACAGTCAGTTATAAGTTCGATTACTGTTTGCAAGTACAAGAAGGATGAAGGGTTGATTGAAGGAACGGAATGTTCTGTGTGTTTGAACGAGTTTCAAGAAAACGAGTCGCTTAGGCTCTTGCCTAAGTGCAATCATGCCTTTCATCTTCCTTGCGTTGATACTTGGTTGAGGTCTCACACCAACTGTCCCTTGTGCCGTGCCAATATTGTGAATGAATCTATGACTCTAGACATTGTTGGGCATCCTCCGGCTTCTGCAGATCAGAATTTAAATAATTTGGATATAAACGAAGAGACCCAAATGACGAACTCGGGGAATGATGTTGAATTGCATGATTATCAGGTAAGAAACCGTGAGATGTCTGAGAACCGGGCTGGATTGACAGCAGAAGAAGGTGAAATACTAAGCGTTAATGGTGAAAGTATACCAAAAGCGGGTGTGAATTGCAGTGGAAATCATGCTTTGAGGGTAGTCAATGATGCAACGGATAACTGTAAGGATCTGGAAAATGGCATACAGGTGAGAAGGTATGTTTCAATGGATTCTTGGCGAGCTGCAGCTAATTTTTATCGTGCTAAATCTGAAGGGAGCTCGATTATCAATCAAATTGAGGTCGCTGAAAAGTCCCATATGCATATTAGAAGGAAGAAAGTTGGTAAGCAGTACTCGAGCATGCATAGATTGATGGTTCACCCTTCAATTAAACAGTGTCTTCACATAAGGCCTGTATCCATGAAAAGATCTTTTTGCAGCAGTGGGAGGTTTTCGCCCTTGAAATATCACCGGCGCTTGATGACAGTTCTATCTTTGTAAAGTTTCTTTCCGCATATTTTTTTCTTAATACTGGGACCGATGTCCCATATGCTCTCAACAGGCTGGGGGACGTACAAACGAAGCTACTAGGAAAAAGAGGCAATCGAGTTCTTGCGAGAAGTAGTCTGCTAGCTTTACAACAATAAACTGCGTTTAGGTGCTGCAGTTTCAAATTCTGAAGATGAGAGGAACAAGTCTTTCTGTATCACAAATGTGAAAGCAGAATAGAACTGATGCCTCAAAAGGCAAGAAGGGTATCACTTGATTCCGTTTCCAAGTACTTTGTAATTGTTGCTGCCATTGCGGTTTACTTCATTCTGTTTCTGCAAAGGGGTTCACCCATTGATGATTTTGGCTTTGGCTTCTTCCATTCAACGATAAAAGGTTGTCACTTCAGTTTGCAAGTACATACTTTGTCATTGCTGCTATCCATCGGTTTCTTTGCTATATTTCTGCAAAGGAGTATTACAATTGATTTTGGCTTTTGGCTTTTGGCTTCTTGATATATTCAATGATAAAGGATCTGTGAAAATATTCTTCATTTCTGCACATATTCTAATCCTTGGATCCTGTGTATGTATGGCCTGGATGTATTTTTGTGGTTGGCATCAACAATTTTTGAGTCTTTCTGCAATTCTCTTACTTTCAAGATCCCTAATCTCCCTTTTTTCCCTGGTAAAACGGGAATTCATTGAAATCAAGGCGATATATCTTTCTAGCCACATCAATCTGATTTACAATCTAACGTATCACATCAAATTACATCAGTTTGTGAATTTTATATTTTCCATCTAATTTCTAAACAAGACAAAAGTTTCTCGGCTGTCATGTTGCATGGCCAGTAGATTGATATTGCTTGGAACATGAGATAACATAAAACAGAAGCAACAAGATATACATAAAAATCCTTTTTACTAATCTTCACAAGAAACTGAACCTCTTCTTGTCATGATTATCCCTTTTTTGTTTAGGCTAAACAGAAGCCTGACAATTCCAACAAAATCAATCAACAAAAGTGCACAATGTTGGGCTGGCCCTCCAATTAACAACGTTATGAGTGGATGATTTCTCTTATTTCAACGTCATTTTCCCTTACTAATTCATCTTTCTTGCATGGTTATGGTGTCCATAGGAAGATTGCACTATATATATACTTACGTTTCCAATGGAAATATTCAACCGTATACATATCCAAAACCAGTCAGCTATCGATCTCAACCACCACACCTTCCAAACCCCATTGAAATCATGGGGTTGCTTCTTTTGCCAGTTTTCTTAATTTTCCATACAATGAATCTATATAATTTAGAGTCTGATTTAAACACGACATTATCTGACTTTCAAGTCTCAAGAGTCAAGATGATGTAAGCCTAGCTACCTGCTCTATGGATGTTGCACTTCACCAATATCTAGAGCAGGAATTATATAAAAATATATTATATATATTTATATATATTTGTAATGGCTACCATTTGTCTCAACGTTGACTCGCCCTAATTAATTTTGATTTCTACTTGTAATTTAGTCAAATTTGATTTAATTTTTCAGTTAGGAGTGTTCATCCGAGTTCCAACCCAGAACTCGGGTCTACCCGATTCCGGACCTTGGTTTCAAATCCGGGCCGAAACCCGGACCGGGTTGGTCCGGGTCAGACCCGGGCCGGAACCCTGGTGAATCTGAGTTTTTCAAAACCCGGATTGTTTTTTTTTTTCTTTTAATTTTAACAAAAGCTTTTTTATTATTAATTGTACTTCAAATATTTTATCTTCATCTAGAATTTCAAATCATATTCTCAATAGAAAACCAATATAAATCTCTTTTAGTCTTACTTCTTAATACAACATAAGCATATAAACAATTAATTAACTTTTTAACTAAATGCATGTAAAAAAATAATAATAATAATATTCATCTTGTAAAATGCATGCGACATACAAGATGCAATCAACTACATATTACATTGTTTGAACTAATTTGCTAAGAATACATACATTGCTTTAATTAAACTCTAATACACAACAAATTGTTTGCAAAAAATCAGAAATTTTTCCATCAATTAGCTTTTTCTTCTTCCAACAATCACATGATAGCTCTCTTGGCTGAATTAGAAACTAGTATTTGATGCTGTTGCACGCCATATGGGAAATGAGCATTTGTTACAACCTGTACAAACTAGAAGCAATATAATAGGTCATTGTTAGGTGGCCGATTGTTACAACCTGCAGTGCTCTGGAACTAATCTCAGTATAATTTATATGCTGGAAACTACTCGTTCATGCATGAAGTTCATGATTAGGTGGCTGATTGGGAGAGTAAAGCTGCTTATTGCTAAAATTTAGTAGAGCCTTAAGGCTCATCCCATTGGCAATGAGCATGTACTGCATTCCAAGAACATTGAGGAGCTAGCATATGTTCTGTATTAATCCTTGAGTATAACAAACTAAACCAGGAGAGTTTGAAAAGCTTACCAACATTTGATCAATGGATTTCGAGTCTAAGACAGCCTTATAACCTTGGTAGATGGGATCCTCTGAAGATTTAATTTCAGTTACTTCTGTATTACTATCGCTAAAGTAACACAACCTGCAAAGTTTATATTTTACTAATATTTATTGGCATGATCAAGCAAAGGAACATTGAGTACTTTAGTGGAATGATGGAGGTCCTCCCCTGATTAGCATACCTGGAATAGATTTTCCTAGGCCTTCAAGCTTGAACACAATGGAATGATGGAGGTCTTCCCCTGATCAATTTGGAAATATCAACAAACTCATGAAAATGTCTTTTGTTATATATTGCGAAAAAGTTTGGACAATAACACTATAAATTTCATTGAAATCCATATGTCACATGAAAATGGAACTTAAGCTATGGAATTCCAAAATTTCAGTAGGGTTAAGTATCATAAAACTGCCCTTTGTATCGAACAAAACAAGATTTTGCTAAACTTTAGTTTGTTTAAATGAAATGAAGTTGATATGCAAACCAAGGCTTATTTCATATCTTATGCGAATTACAATGGACTAATATATTTGTGTCTTAAACACTCCTTTGAAATAGCAAATGTCATTAAAACAAAATTCATTTGCAATTAGAAAAACTTAAGCAAAGAGAAAGCACTTACTCTAATAAATTGTGTACAACGAATTTTGCTACCCATATAAATACTTTAAGAAAGTAAGATTATGCAAGAAGAAAGCACTTACTCTAGATTTTTTCAGCATGAATGGGAAGAGACTCACAACAGCCTCTGTTGAAGATGAAGCTGGATAATCATCTAAAAAAATATTAAAAATGAGTTATATAGATAATAAACCAAGATAGATAAATATTAAAAAAAAATTTCAAGTTTCAAACTTACCTTCAAGATTCATCGATTGTACGTATTCTTCCAACTCCTGGATGTCGACAGGTTTAGTCCTGAACCAATTTTGAGTGCAAATGAGGGCTTCGACAGTCTCTGGAGACAATGAACTCCTAAAAGGATCCAAGATGCGTCTTCCAGTACTAAATGCGGACTCCGAGGCAACAGTGGAAATGGGGGTGGCTAACACATCACGTGCTATCTCAGTAAGGACAGGATAATTGGTGGCATTAACTCTCCACCAATCCAAAATATCAAAACTGGATGATTTTTGTGCACACCCCTCCGACAAATACCGATCTAGTTCTGATTTAAACTCCATAAACCTTACTCCTGAAGATATTTTTCTAACCTGAAATCAAATTTAGTCGAGAAGGTAGTAGAAGTAGAAGTGGTGCTTGGCCTCCCTTAAGCCACATTAGAACTCCCACCACTACCCACACGAAATTTGTTATACTGCTCAATCAAGCAGCTTAACAAGAGTTTAACCTTGGCCTCTATCCTATCCGCCAACTCATCGCCTTTGCACTATTTCAACCAAAACTTCATTGCTATCATTTTATACCGTAGATCAAGCACAAAAACAACATATATCATCAAGTTGAACCTATTTGTGCTACTCCAATACTTTTCATACTTACTTTTTATATTTATGCCCATGGTGGTAGTGATAATATCATGACTATTGCACATATCATTTAATGTATCTTCAATTGTGCAGAGTTCTTGAAAGTATACATTAGCCGTCACATACAAAGAACCAGAAATGTTCAATGTCACATAATAAAATACTTTCAGTAACTCTACAAAAATATGTGTTTTTTATCAATCATCAACAGTGGGATTCACGAATTCACTATCTGCACACATATAATAATGTTAAAAGGCTTGTTTGTGTTTTTCAGCGGTACTCAACATCAAATATGTGGAGTTTCATGTAGTAGGAACATCTAAGCAAATCATTCTCCCGCTAATATTTTCTTTTACCGCACAAGCCTTGAACTTGGCAAATCTCGACGGTGAAGACTTCACATATTTGACGGCATCTCTAATCCTTGTTACAAACTCATAAACCTCTTTCAAGCCGTCCATAACAATCAAATTCAATATATGCGTAGCACACCACATGTGAAGAAACTCACCACCCAATATGGTACAATCACTATCTTTTATTCTCCTCCTCATGTAATCAACAACAATATCATTAGAGGAGGCGTTATCAACTGTGATGGTCAAGATCTTATTAATCTCCCAATCATGCAACCCCAAGTTTAACACTCTCTCAATAGTTTCGCCCTTATGGTTGGAAATTTGGCAAAATTTTATTATTTTTTTGTGCAATTTCCAGTTGCAATCAATAAAATGTGCAGTAATGTACATGTAGTTCATATTTTGCACCGATGTCCAGGTATTGGTGGTTAGAGAGATTTTTTGACCATCCAATATTTTTTTTAGCTGTATCTTCTCTTCGTTATACAGCTTAATACAATCTCTTTTTAAAGTGATTCGGGATGGTACAGTAAATCGAGACTCTAAATCAGCCACATACTCAACAAACCCTTCGTTCTCCACAAGCCTAAAAGGCAATTCACACCTAATAAAAAACTTAGCGGTTGACACCCTAAGTTTTTCTGCATCATACTTCACTAGACTTTGTGGGCTATACACTCTTCCCTCTGCATCCCTCTTAACACCAGATGATTGACTTTTTCCAACTCCTTTAAATCTAAGAGGGGAAGTTTTACATGCATTCTGGAGGTGGTGTATCATAGATGACATGCCATTCTTGTAATGACAACTGTATAGCTTAGCGCAATAATTGCACTGAGCTTTTGAGTTATCATGGTCAATAGGTTGCACTTTAGTAAAGTGTTCCCAAACCACCGATTGGTTACTAGGTGTTTTTTTTTATTGCTTGGGCAAAGGTGGGATGGAATGGGTAGGCTGTTGTGTATATGTGGTTGATAGGGTTGGAAGACTCCTATGCTCCTCCACATCCATTGGAATAGATGACGAGTCACCACCAACCCCTTGGGTTGTACCGACATTACAACTCACAGAATCTTCTTCCATCTGTTATTGAGTAATAAAAACCACCAAAAATAATATAATAAGTAATTGAACACTAATAATCAAATATAATAAAATATAACAACTACAACCCTCTGGTGAGCTTCCTGACTCTCTCTCACAGTTGGGTAATTTAAATTTTCACCACAAAAGCTTGGTTTCTTTTCTGTCTTGAATTTCTTTTATCGTTCTGAACTCCATTGGAATATATGTAATTTCTTGAAAAACAAATAAAAAAAAAAAAAAGAAGAAGAAGAAAACCCAACTATCTACATGACATGATCTCTCGCATCTTTTCAAGAAGACACAAAGGCTACTGGGCAGGCCAATTATTTAGGTCATAATTTCTGATTAATAAAGAAGACACAAAGACTACTGGGCATTTGATTGCCCAGAAGTTTCTGTGAATAGAAAAACCAGTGTAACTACAACCCATGTCAATTATCAACCCTTATAAGTCTAAATATTCCAAATATAATTTTTGGCTCTTCCTGGCAATTAAACAGAATGACCCGAAAAACCAAATGTTAAACATCCTCTAATTCCTGGCGCACACAACTCAGCAATAAGCAAGGTTCTATAGATTACTTTTTTTAAAACTAATATAGATAAGTTAGAGGAAGAAAGAATAGTGGCGACTCTTTGGGGATGTATTCAAAGAAGAATAATGCAATCACCCTTGACTTGGATGCAACCAACACCAAAAAATATAACATTAAACTACAATGAAGATGAATGAGTTATAATTTCAAATAACAAACATCAAGAACATTCTAATTTAGGAATTAATTTAGGGAGTCTAGACCATCCCCCAGCAAAACTTATAATGCTGAGCCTTCTCCACCCAAACACAACTTAAAAACTTAAAATCATATTCAGGACATCAACTGATCAGACCAGTATTGTACAGGAAAACTCAGTTTTCCAGATTCTTGCTAGCCAAAGCCTACATGCTCAAGCTCAAGTTCACACGGAGAGTTTTACAGAGATCCAAATCGAAATAAAAAGAAGAGAACAAACCTTGGATGACGGCGACGACGATGGTGGGGTCACGAGGATGATGGGGTTTCTTCGATCGGCGGATTCGACACTGAGGGAGGCTAGGGTTCCTTAACGAGAGAGAGAGAGAGAGAGAGAGAGAGAGAGAGAGAGGGCTGAAGGGGGGCAAGGGGTTTTTAACCCTTGTGTCAAAACGACGCCATTTTGATTCATCAAAACGGTGTCGTTTTGACGCTGGGTTTGATTTAAAAAAAAACCCGGTACCCGGCCTGGGTTGGCCCTGGTTTTGCAACCTGGGTTCCGGCCCGTACATGATCCGGGTCGGAACTCGGAACCGAAATCCGGTTTTTCGAGTTCCGGACCTAGTCGGGAAAAAATTCGGCCCGGATGAACAGTGCTATTTTCAGCTATATTTTGTGAAGTTTTTTCACCCATTTTCCTTTTTTTATTTTATTTTATAATAATTTGATTTATATACCACTATCAAGTATGAAAGTCTTTGACCAGTAAGTTTATGTGGTTTGGATAGTGAGATGAAATGAGATGGTTTTAGATGAAAGTTAAAAGTTGAATAAAATATTGTTAAAATATTATTTTTAATATTAATATTATTTTTTTAAAATTTTAAATTAAATTTTTTATTATATTTTGTATAAAAATTTTTAAAAAATTATAATATTGAGATGAGATAGAATAAAATATTTCTTATATCTAAGTGAAAATTTCCTAAGTGCAAGTATAGCTACGTCTTAAAAGAAGGAACAGATTTTGTGAGTATATATGTGTCTAAAAATCATGATTATTTCATCTTCGAATTTCAATTCTTCTTCTAAAATGTGAAATTTCCCTAAACTTGCACAGAATTTCAAACAAAGATGTGATGGCCCAATCTGTAAGCTTTTATTTTCTTACTACCTACTCAAGATGGGCAGATGTCAGGCCTTGAACTTTGTATCTAGAAGCATGAGAATCCCAAAAGCTACCTAGCCCAATGGAAAACAACTTGAACATACAAACAGACAGATAGACACCTGTATATATTGTGAGGGATCTATTGCTGAATCTTGCAAGCAACTGAACCGCATCTTTTGTGAAAAAAAGATAAAAACTCGTTTTGATGATTTATATGATCACACGTAGCTAAGATAAATATATACTAGGCCAGTTTGAGATCAAAATCCTTTGTGAAATATCTTTTGATTTTCAATGACTATGACTATGTTCGGAATACAAACTCACATCAATTGATGGGATATATTACTTTTTCTACTTCTTATAAAAATGTTAAATTCATACATCTCAACTTATTTCATACATTTAAATACATATATATCTCAATCTATATATATTCAAACATATTTTTTTGTGAAAAAAGAAAGATAAAAACTCGTTTTGATGGTTTATATGATCACACGTAGCTAAATATATACTAGGCTAGTTTGAGATCAAAATCCTTTGTTGAATATCTTTTGATTTTCAATGACTATAACTGCGCCCGAAACGCAAACTCACATCAATTGATGTGATACATTACTTTTTATACTTCTTATACAAATATTAAATCAATGTATCTCAACTTACTTCATATATTTACATACATATCTCAATCTATTTATATTCAAACACATCTTAATATCAAATCAGATCATCTAAGTGTCTAAATGCAACCTACAAGTCTACTTGAATATCATGCATGACTTTATAATCTCGTATTAACCCAACCACCCCACCCCCCCTCCTCCCCCCCCCCCCCCCCCCCCCCCCCCCCTCCCATCCCATCCCATCCCATCCCAATCTATGTATATTTAAACATATCTTTTTGTGAAAAAAGAAAGATAAAAACTCGTTTTTATGGTTTATATAATCACATGTAGCTAAATATATACTAGGCTAGTTTGAGATCAAAATCCTTTGTAGAATATCTTTTGATTTTCAATGACTATGACTGCGCTCGGAACGCAAACTCACATCAATTGATGGGATACATTACTTTTTTCTACTTCTTATACAAATATTTAATCCATGCATCTCAACTTACTTAAATATCAAATACATCTTCATATCAAATCAGATCATCTAAATGTCTAAATGCATCCTACAAGTCTACTTGAATATCATGCATGACTTTATAACCTCGTATTAACCCAACCACCCCACCCCCCCCCCCCCCCACCCCCCAATCTATGTATATTTAATCGTATCTTTTTGTGAAAAAAGAAAGATAAAACCTCATTTTGATGGTTTATATGATCACATGTAGCTAAATATATACTAGGCCAGTTTGAGATCAAAATCCTTTGTAGAATATCTTTTGATTTTCAATGATTATGACTGCGCTCGGAACACAAACTCACATCAATTGATGAGAGACATTACTTTTTCTACTTCTTATACAAATATTAAATCCGTGCATCTCAACTTACTTCATATATTTACATATATATCTCAATCTATTTATATTCAAACACATCTTAATATCAAATTAGATCATCTAAGTGTCTAAAAGTAGCCTACAAGTCTACTTGAATATCATGCATGACTTTATAACCTCGATTTAACCCAACCACCCCCCCCCCCCCCCCCCCCAATCAGATGATCTAAGTCTCCAAACGTATCCTACAAGTCTGCTTGAATATCATGCATGACTTTATAAACTCGTATTACCCCCCTCCTGTTTAAAACATATGTTGTATCATTGTTTTCAAAAACTTGAATCATTTTGAATGATTTAGATCAGTTCACAAAATTTCGAATCGATTCTATATATTTATGTACTTAGGAGAAGCACTAGTACTAGGGAAAAAGAATCTGTTGGAATATTTTGTAGATTTGGAGAATAAAAATGGACAAAAATTGAACAAAACTTCGACAATATGGTGACATTTCTGTTAGGGTATTTATCTTGCAAGCTGGTGATAGACAAAGGAAAATAAGTAATTTTGTTGTGCACCAATGACTATGTATAGGTTATGAGACACTGATTAGTAAATGACACAACTATTAATAATACAATGATTGACAAAAGACACAATCATATGCATTAACAAGTGACACAACTTTTTGATTGTCTCTTGACATTTTATCAATCATCATCCCTAATGTAAACTATCACTTTAAAGACGGTGTCATTTTATAGAATATACTATTTGGTGATCACACTCTTTAAAATTACATATTTAACCATGTACATGCATATTCCAAGAACTTGCTGCCACTGTTCTTAAAATTTAAGGTTTAAGATATGGGATTCATGTGGGACCTTAATGTATCATGAGGAGATCAGGACATTGACATTTGCCCAATATTTCTTCGTTGCTAAAGTAGTTAGGGTATCAATCAATCAATGACTGCATGGAATGATTAATGAATGGAGCAAAAACCCGGTGGCTTGTCTTGATGAATTTTAGCATGCATGCTTGGCATCTAGGTTTTGTCTTTCTCGTCCTCTACCTAGCCTTTGTAGCTCACCCTTTCCCCTAAAGGCAGAACATAAATCATCCAAAATCTTTGTGATACGGATATAAACTTTTATCTCTTATTCTGGATTCGGTATAAATTAGGGTTATTTGCATCATTCACAAAAAGACACCCAAACTAAATAGAAATCTTTAAATTAAAAAAAAAAAAAGGGATCGTTATCTACCCTATAAGCACTACGTGAACCATCTTGGCATGGAGGAGTACCAGAACTTCCTCGTACGGATGGATCATCTTGTTATTTATGACAAAAATGATTAAGCTACGTAGATTTGGATAGTAAAGTCTTTTGAAGTCATCTCATCTTACTGGTTTGTTTTCAAGATTAGGCTTCATTTAAAAAGTAAATCCATCTCAATTCATTTCAACTCGTCATTATAAATTTTTTAAATTTCAATATAAAATATAATAAACAATTCAACTTTTTCAAATCCTAAAATAATAATAATAATAATAAATAATATTCTAACAATATTTTATCATCTCAACTCAACTCAACTCAACATCTAAACGCACTTTAAAATTCAAAACTTTAAAAACCTCTCATCTCATCATTACAACTTTTTTTAAATTTTCACACAAAATAATATAAACAATTCAACTTTTTCAAATCTCAAAATAAAAATAATATTATAAAATATATTCTAGTAATATTTTATTTAATTTTTTTAACTTTAATTTCAACTCATTTCTGAAAACAAACGAGGCCGACCACAAATACAAATACTTTTTAATTACAAATTTTTAACTTTTTCATCTAATTATTATCTAATTATTACAAATTTTCTAAACTTCTAAACAAAATAAAAAAAATATTTCAAAATTTTCAAATATTAAAACAAAAGTAATATCAAAAAATTATATTATAATAATATTTTAATTTTATAATATTTATAATTAATTTTTTTTCTCTTTTTCAAAGATTCTATAAAACATATTACTTCAAATATTTTATTACTATTTATAAATTATCTCATCTCATCTTATCATTGTTCAAACAAAAACTAATCATCATAGATAATTTGTTAGAAATAATCGTTTTTTTTTTTTGTTTTGTTTGTTTGTGGCAGTGAAGCATCTTGAACCAGAAATATGGCCATATCTAGCTACCCGCTCAAAGTGACTTTGGCCGAATGCGGTACCGTATGTACACAGTATATCTTCAGGCACCTGAATGGAAAATTTTTTATTTTTATTTTTTTTTAATTTTCAAAAGTTTGAATAGAGGTAGTCCAGTTGCGAGCCACTATCAATGGCCAGGGTAAATCCTAATTTAATTAAAATTTAATTCAGGTAGAATCAAGTCCAGCTAGCATATATATAATATATATATATGTATTTTTTATTCATATTATTGATATGATTGATTGTGTTATTTTTTTAAAATAAAATAATTTTTTTAATTAATCATATTAATAAAATACATAAAAAATATCCAAAAATTATTGTATATAGCATATAAACTATATATATATATATATATATATATATATATATTTATTTATTGATTGCCGGCCGTTTGTTTGTAGCCACAAAAGGAAACTGAGAAAGTCGAAAAGTCATCACATAAAATGCAAGTCGTTGAATTTTTAAGTTCCTCTTGACGTCTAATCGTCTTGAAAGCAAAAGTGATCAGGTGGAAATGGCCGGTGGGTTCAGCTTGTTTATTGAGATCATTAGTATTGAATTAAATAAAGTTTAATTAAAATTTAATTAAAAAATTTAGTTTTATAAATTTATTTAGTTATTTTTTAACAATACTACCGAAGAATAATAGATTCAATAAATCTATTATTATTTTATTAAAATATTAATTTTAACTTTTTTATTTATTTTAATTGTAATTGTAAAATACAAGTAGTCTAACCTAGTGCCTTCGATGTACACAAGCCTGCGAGGTAACACACCCGTTCCGGGATTTCTATGTCTGCTCAAGCTTGAAAAAAACACACACACACACAACTGTTTATGTTTTTATTTCAAGCTATATTTTGGCAATGGGAGCTTAGAAGATCGTCTCTTTCGGCGAGGCAACACACCCGTTCTTTCTTGACAAGGTTTCGTTAGGATTCAAAAAATAATGAGTTGAGATGAGTTGTGAATAGTAATGAGATTTATGAGTTAAAATTAATGAATAATAATAAATAGTAGTGAGATGAATTGTAAATCTAAATCGGGTTAGATTCCAAATCGCAGCAGAAATTGGCACTGGCCCACAAAAAAAAAAAAAAAAAAAAAAGCAGAAAAAATAAAAAGAAAAATGAAGCAAACCAGGAAGTACTTCTTTTCCTTAGTGCTTCACGCTGAAGACTCTGATTTTTTCTTCGTGCTGGAAGGTATTTTCCTTCGGCGTCTCTTCTTGCGCGGGAGTAGATTTGGCTAAACAAATGTTTGGTTAAAATTATTGTAGATTTGTTGAGTCCATATTACAATTCCTTTTAATTGTGTGATTTAGGGTGTGTGGATGTTGAATTGAGTTGAGTTGTGATGATAAAATATTGTTAGAATATTATTTTTTAATATTATTATTATTTTAAAATTTGAAAAAGTTGAATTGTTTATTATATTTTGTATTGAGATTTGAAAAAGTTGTAATGATGAGTTGAGATGAGTTGATGTGAGTTTGGTAACCAAACACACCCTTAATTAAATTTTAACTTTGTTGAATCTATTACTAATGCTTTGAAATTCAATCGTTGTTAATAAAAATACAAAAGCTTATTTATTAAACAACTTTTATTTGTTTTTGCAGTGTTAATCAACTTTAAAAAAATATTTTCACTTTTTTTTCAAATTTGATCACAGTTTAAATCTTTTATTTCAAATAAGAATTCGAAGAGATTTGATCGATTGGATAAATTTCAACTTTTTCATTCCTTACTATATATATATATATATATATATATATTTTTTTTTTTTTTTGTCAAGCAGTGCTCATTTTCGTTAAAAATAGAATAATATTAGATATAGTTTTAGCTAGGGCGTATAACTTGCGCACATTATTTTTGAAAAAAGTGAAATTCATTGTAAAAAGAAAAATTGATTTTTTTATACAGAAATTATATTTACAGTCATAGGTTATATAAGTACCGCACATTTTTTTTAAAAAGTGAGTAAATATGAAACCATATATGAAAAAATTTAATTTTAAATGATAAACTATAATTTTTTTTAAAAGGAATACACAGTACTTATATAATTCATAACTGTAACTATCATTACTTTTTTTATACTATGTGTAAATTTCTCCTATTTTTATCGATGGGCATACGCAGACTTACACCATGTTGGCTGTATAATTCATTTATCAAAACAAAATAGAAAAGAAAACTGAAAAGTCTATCGATTTTAACTTTTAAATAATAAATTTTAAAAGATGTGAAAAAAAATGTAATACGTAGCTCAACGGAAAACATGCATTGCATTGGGTAAAATCTTTGTTTTATCGAGGAAAACAAGAAACAAATAAAACAAAATGTGATCAATTCATTCTGAAAGAGAGAGAACTTCAATTACAAAGGGTGAGAGAGAGAGAGAGAGAGAGAGAGAGAGAGAGAGAGAGAGAGAGAGAGAGAGAGCTGTGGCTTTAGATGAAAGCAGCTTCTTCTTGAATTCGTCGTAGCATTTGATTAACAGCGGCTGCTATTTCATCTACCGTGTTCATCTGGCAGCCTTCCTCAACCTGATCCCCATTTTACAATACAATTAAGGACATCTTTATCAGAAATTTTTTTCCTTTCAATATTAGAGCTGTAAAACTTCCAAAAATAAAAGAGAAAATAATATTGAAATATTTATTCGTTTCTTTTCCATTGAATTGAGTACTAACCTTGACGCTAAACGAATAGAGGACCATCTGATCAGCTGTACTGGTAACAACATTAAGGTGGAGAACAGTGAGTCTCAGAATTTGAAACCCAGACACCATCTTCCACAGCTGTCTGGGATGTACTTTCTTTGACAGTATCTTGAGGTTTGCATGGCTCTCCACCATGTTCACTTCTATGTCTGCCACAGCTGCACAGTACTGATGATCATTAATGTTCTGCGCCATGGATTCGTTTTGATGATCTGTAGCAGACGACTTGTTGCAGTGACGTGTTGTACCTGTCGAGTATTGTGGAAAGATGAAAAACTGAGAAAAAGGTGGAGAAGATTGAGATTCTTGTTCTTGCTTTCTCCTTTTGTAGGCCTCCATGGACTGCAACAGCTGCTCTAGTTCCTTCACAAAATTAATGGCACCTCCTACTATGGATGCTTGGTCACTCTATAAGAAAGAAAAAAAAAACATGACTTTGTGCAGAGAAAGGAAAAAAAAAAAAAAAAAAGAATCCTTGAGGAAGATGCAAAAGGCCGACCAAAACAGATAACAATGACTTCTTTTGCATGAGTTCTCTCTTTTTCCTTTTTCCTTTAACGACGAACATATATATGAACAAAGTGATCACCAATATCTTGGGTTTCTGAAATAATTACGTACATAGATAGTAAAGAAATAAGGTACTTATTGGGAAAAGGGAAAAGACAAAAGACAAAAGTGACTCACCCTCTGGACATAAGAAGGTGGCATCAAGGAGCGGAGCAGAGCGAGATACTCGTTCATCTGTTTACGACGATTGCGCTCAACAGCAATGTGGGTCATCCTCTGGTTCTCGATCTCCACCTCGTTCTTGCTGCTCTTTGTGCGCCTTCGCTTGCGCCGAGCTGTCGTCGCCCCCGGGGTTACTCTGGCGAAAGACTGATCAATCGTGCAGGTCTCTGGGGAATTAGAAGAGTTGGGATCCCAGTAGTACTCCTTAACATTCTGCATAAGTGAAGGAGAAGATGAATCCAGATTTGCATGCTCATGGACACCTTCCTTTATGTTAACTATGTTGTGGTGGGAAACCCCAAGAAAGGCTGCATCATCTTCTTGTAAAGCCAGATTTTCATAGCCCCAAACTCCTCCTGCTCCTCCTCCTCCAAAGTAGTAGAAGTCCTTGCAGCCATAGCTAAACGGATCTTTTGGATAAACCACTGCTTCTAATGCCATTTTTTATGGGATAAAGTTAAGGGTGTAGAATACCAACAAAACTCAAACAAAAAGGAAACTTCGCACAGAAAAACAAAGAAAAAAAGCAACTTTGTACGAGCCCAAAAGAACTACGTACCCAACAGACCAAACAAATTCACCTTTCCATCATCTATATCTATATATATATATATCTACTATATATTCAAACCATGAAGAAAGACCAGAGGTCCAGAACCTTTTATAAAGCAATAATCAAACTAATTTACAAAAAGGAGAAGCTACAGCTTGTTGCACGTGAGATTGCATTGTAGACTAGTCAGTAGTCAATACTCGCTAGCTAGGAGACACAGAACGAGAGAGAGAAAGAGAGAGGGAGAGAGAGAGATTCTCTCGGCAATGGGAAAAACAAAAGTTCTGCCAGACTACTGACGAGACAAATATAATTCTTAAAAACGCAGTTTGATTGTCCACCACACAATTTTTTTAAGAGCGACTGGTAACTTGCTGAATGAGGCAATATATATGGTGATCTTTGATACAAAAATTTCTTTAGGCGGTTTGGATATTTACGCTTCATTTGAATCATAAAGTCATTTCAATTTATTTTAATTTATTATTATAATTTTTTTAAATTTTAATACAAAATATAATAAATAATTCAACTTTTTCAAATCTTAAAATAATAATAATATTAAAAAATAATATTATAACAATATTTTATCATTTCAACTCAACTCAACTCAATATCTAAACACAACCTTAACTTGATTGAGGTTTTTTGTAAATACTAATGAATTGATATGATACAGTAAATTTTATAGAATTTATTTAAAATGAGTTTTAAATATATTTAAATGTTAAAATGAGTTTAGATATATTTATAAAAAGTTAAAAAACGTTGTGGATTCAATATGTAAAGAAATGTTGAATTAAAAAAAATTATGGGTCCCACGTGTAAAGAGATTTTGAGTTGAAATGAATTTAATAATTTGAGAGTTAGATGTTTAGATATTAGATAGGCTGCGTTTAGATGTTGAACTGAGTTGAGTTGAGATAATAAAATATTGTTAGAATATTATTTTTTAATATTATTATTATTTTGAGATTTGAAAAAATTGAATTGTTTATTATATTTTGTGTTAGAATTTGAAAAAATTGTAATGATGAGTTGAATTGAGATGAGTTGAGATGAGTTTGAGATCCAAACGTATCCTCTACTGAGTTGAACTTAAATGAGTTTAACAACCAAACGAGACCTAAATCTTCTCACTTCATCTCGATTTATTTAATTATTATAATTTATTTAAAATTTTTATATACAAAATATAATAAACAATTCAATTTTTTAAAATAAATAATAATAATAATATAAAAAAATAATATTATAATAATATTTTATTTAACTTTCAACTTTAATCTTATTAATTCAAATCATTTTATCTCAACTTCTAGTCCAAACCTCCCTCTCAAAGACAATCAGGTGAGACCTAGGTGCTGTTAGGAAACTAAAACTTTTCATTATTCTTTCAAAAGATTTTCTTGATCTTCAAGAATCTTTGGCCAAAGAAAAACGCCGCTCATGTTATTAGATTTTTAAAAAATATATTTATAAATTAACATGATTTTATTTATTACATTAAATTTATTTTATAATAGAAGTAGACGTTAAAATACATTAATTTATCAGTTTCTATTTATAAATTTTTTATAATTGAAGCGTTCCAAAATAATCATAAAAAATTTTTTTAATAAAAAAATCTACTTTGATTTTCGTAAAAAAAAAAAAAAAAAAATTCAGAACTTTTGCCCTATCCATATTTTTCACAACACAACCACTTTCTCAAATCGCAATAATTAAAGATCTTTCTCACTCAAAATATTATTTTATTTTTGCAAAACTCTATAAAATCTCATTAATTTTAAACTTTTTCTCGTGTCATGCATCAATCACATACTAATTGTTACCTTCTATAACTATTTTTTTTTACCTACATGGCTACAACTAGTCAAAGTTACGTACAAACTCCCTAAAATCACTTGTGTAGGTGAACTCCAATGATCAAGATTCCTTAATAAGGATTAGTTTATATCTGGTTCTATAAATCTCAATCACTAATTAAAATAAATGATATATACACGAAGGGTTAGGATACTGTCATTTCAATATATATACAGTCCACTAACCATGACTAATTAGGATTTGCTTAGGCACATTAACGAAGATTAATTTAAAAAACAAGACTTTGAAAAGTTAGAAAAAAACAAACAAAGGAACTATCTCTACAATCAAGGTTGGGATGATCATTTATCATGTGCTGCTAATCAACCCATTTGATAGGATGATCAGCTTCTCTTAAGTTAAGTTTTTGAGGTAAGTGGTAATTTCACAATATCATAAAATTTATCCTAGAATAGATTATTTCTCCAATTAATCATTGCCATCGCGCCGAGATATCTCGTTCTAAGCCCCCCATGCAAGGTGGCAAGATCTAGTACCCCATATATCACGATCATAGGACAGATGGTTAATTATTTATTTATAGGTCCAACACTTGGCCGGTTGCTGAACACCCTTACAGGGTCAAGATTTATAAAATTCTAGGTCTTAAGAATCCCATGAGACTCTAGATCAGCATCCTGATCATCTTGCTGTTTCATCTTATAATAAATGACTGATATATACAAAATTTAATCATGCACTGCTAGCTATCATGATCTTCACATGTTGCTTCTATGATCGATCGTATCTGGGTACTATCACATATATAAGGTGATCTTGTAAAACACAAATTTACTAATAACGGTACTCATTCCATATATAGAGTTAAACTTGCATATATCGAATAAAAAATTGTATCATGTTAAGTGAATTATGTACAGACTAGATTGATTGATTGTGGTGAATGAATAAATTAATCTTGTCCATTATTTCTTAGCAATACAAGATTTGTTTCCATTTGGTAACAAGAGAGAAAGGGATCATATTGGACCGACTAATTAGCAAAGAGATCAGATTGTGAACATGAAAAAGAGAAAGAGGACGAGGAGAGAGAGAGAGAGAGAGAGAGAGAGAGAGAGAGAGAGAGGGAGAGAGAGAGAGAGTTTCCAAGAGCCAGTACTACTGTTTACTTGTCGTTTTTCTCTAATCACTATAATAAAAAAAAGACATTCTCTATGGTCTCTTCCCTTCTTTAATTTCTTGGGTTCTTACATGGAATATTGTTTCGTTGTTTGCACCCGTATTTGTTATATACATAAAGCAGCTTAATTATGCTGGTTTGTTCCAAAGCTAAGCTATTCTGTTCATGAAAACATAGTACTTTATTTCCATGATTCTTTGATCTACTTAACAAGTAGTTTGAAATTAGTGTAAAGAAAGATATAAAAATCCATACCCAACTGCCATTCCTTTGAATGTATCACCAAAAATCGTAGTTTGTGAGATTCTACAACTGATTAAGCCTTTAATTAGAAGGCAACTTGGCTATTCTTATATGTCTGTAGTCCTTTCATTATCTGATATAAGATCTCTATGGAAAGCATAAGTTACTCATATTATAAAGAATATTCGATCTTAACATTTTTGAAGAGTAATGATGTTTTTCATTTTAGATTGTACTATCATAATCATTTTCTATATATATATATATATATATTGATGTGACATATTTTAAGGGACAGCGGTGACTCAATACAGATTGAGGCCTAAGAAAAAATTTAAATAGAATGAGGCTTTATCTAAATTTAAAATAAAAATTAAAATCTTGTATTTGCTATAATAATTTAAAATGTGGTCTGGTTATGAATTCTGTCTTAAGTTTCAATTTAGGAAAATTATAATATATGTACGTACATAAAATTTTGTAACAAGGGCCTTCGACACAATAAAAATGATTTAAATTAGGGCTTTATTTAAATTTTGTTTGATGTAATGGCATTTATATTTCTTTCACAAAAACAAAAAATACGATAAAAATCTCACTTTTATTTTAAGGGGTTTGCTTTGAAGTGGGGTCTTAGGCATACTTATCAAAAAAAGTGGGGCCTTAGGCAATGGCGCGTCCAAGTGGCCTTACCTTTGGGTTGGCCTTGCCTGCCAGTGACTTCATATATAGATCAATCGAGAAATATGATACATTAGCTAGCTGGTATGAAAATGATAAAATTTAAAATAAAAAAAAAAATATTTTTCTTCAGAATATATACTTTGCAGCTTGAATATTCCATTCTGCATTAAATAACAATATTCTCGTGAAAATCCAATGTTAAGAAAGACTCTATTTGTAAGTTAGTGTGAAAAACACATATTAATTATAAACGCTGATAATATGTCATGATTTGATTTGTAAAAGAGATTTAATTAAGTATAAAATCTTGAATCTTTCAAATCAAATCTAAACACATGGACATGATTTTAGTCAAGATGGTACTATGCCCTTCACACCAACTTACAATTCACATTGATTAGAATGAACAGTATTCGGTGATGCAGTTGAGTTCTTGCTTAAGAAGCTAAGAACACAAACCCTAATTTACACGTCTAAGGCCCCATTTGGTTATTATACTCATCTGAGTTTA
The DNA here is from genome assembly GCF_004785595.1 of Juglans microcarpa x Juglans regia. Lineage (NCBI taxonomy): Eukaryota > Viridiplantae > Streptophyta > Magnoliopsida > Fagales > Juglandaceae > Juglans > Juglans microcarpa x Juglans regia. The sequence continues at coordinate 5,429,906 of NC_054608.1, read as the reverse complement.
ACTCAATTCAGTCTACTTTTAACCTAAGTCTAATATCCAAATACCCTACTCTTAAATTACTAAACTTATCTCAACTCAAAACTTTTTTATACGTAGGACCTATAACTTTTTTCAATAAAACATTTCTTTACATGTAGGACCTACAACTTTTTTCAACTCTCCATTAATACATCTAAACTTATCTTAACATCCAAATACATTTAAACTCATCTCAAGTGGATTCCACAAAACTTACTCTGTCATCCTGACTCACTACTATTCATAAAAAGCTTAACTCAACATCTAAATGCAGCCTAAGGCTTAATTAAGTTGGCTAATATGAAATCCAGTTGCACCTAGAGACCAATTAATACATTTTTGTACAACTCTTCACCTAACAAAACACCAAAACTAATCTAGATTTAGAGGAATTTTATTATACACCATGTGGTTTGAGAGCAAAGCACGCAAGCAAAAACTCATGATTAAGTAAATCTACAGATGTGGCCAGCCATGCACAAGCTGGTACAAGTTGCGGGCTCATGATATATTATAGATATATCATTGCCATTGTGTAAAACAGTAACGCAAATATGATTTTGCTATGAGGGTTTTATGAAATTGATCCTAAACATATCAGTAGTAGCATATATAGGTTTTGTTTGTTTGTTCAAGATCAAGTTAATCACTTGAAGGATACCTCAAATTTGGGGCACCTGCTTCTTGTTTGTTTCTTACTATTTGCCTTTGGGTGGGGGCAAATACTACTTGTTTGTTTCTAAACACATGTGATGCCTCTTGTTTACCATCAATTTGCCAGGTGTGTGAGGTTTGCGTGTCGCTATAAAAATATACATGTGGCGCTGACCACGTGCTATCTCACATGGCATCGATCTTTTAAAGATTTGATTCTCATTATTTTTCCACTCTTTGTCGACTCTCAATGAAAGTCAGCTGTCAAAATTAACCTATTGTCGACATGGATTTTAGCTTCACCAGTCTCACATAACTTGACTTTTTGTTTGTGTTACCAGTTACAGTCCCCTTATTTGCAATCAATCTCTTAGATGCACAAGATCTAAACATTACTGTAAAAGGAAAATGCTAAGTTGCTAGCTCCTTGGTTTTGTACTCTCAATTTGATTGCTTGTTTATTTTATTTTATTTTTATTTTTATTCTTAATGATTAAAGAAGTGACTACTAATGAATATGTGTATTTAAAAAAAATATATATAAATTGCAATTGCACTGGAGAGCACACGCGGCAATACATATTACGTGTTGAATGGCAGAGTAGCATTGTCCCATTGTGAAAATTCTTGGTACTCTCACACATCACCTCACATCATGGTGGCCAATCTTCTAAAGATCTCGTTTCTCATCATTTTTCTCCGCTCTTTATCAACTCTCGACAAAAGCCACCTATTGAAACATACCGTTGACATGGTCTACAATTTCAACATTACCATCTCATAGAATTCCTGCACTAGCTGCATATTTCTCGTTTATAGTGAAACAATAATTTATTAAATAACCCAATATAAAAATAAAAATTTGTAGATAAAAAGCCATCCCCGCACGAGTTAAAGGGGAGAGAGGGAGGAGGGGATGGAATCTTCTCTCCCAAGTCCCAAGCCGCAGATGACCTCTAGATTGGACTCGGCCGGACAGCCCAAATCCCGGCCCAAGTTCCTCAATCATGACGATCATCTCAATCATTTTCTTCTCTCATTCATTATTCAATTTATTCTAGTCAACTTGGCATCGATATGACGCGAATCAAACGATCGATACTGGTGGTTTTCAGTTTTAGAACAAATTTTTTAATTTTAGAAATGATATTTACAGTCGTGTAATATGTAAATGCTGAATAATTTTTGATGAAATACGAGACATACATAATAAAAAATTAATTTTTTAATAGTAAATTTAACTCTTTTTTAAAAGAATTGTACGATACTTGTACACTCTATAATTATATTTAGCATTACTATTTATTCTTACGTGAGAAAATGAACTATATAATATTAGATTTTGCAAATATGGCGTGCTACCAGTTAAAAGAAATGAGGAAAGGATTTATATGCAAAAATCAATTTTTTTTTTTAGTGAATTCTACTTTCTTATATTTTTAAAAAAGAGGTGCTCATAATTTACATACCTTACACTCTAAAATTGTATCTAATATTACTATTTTTTAATAGAAAGATAACATATTGGAAGAGGAAATAAGTACTTTTTCTTTTAATTTGTTTTTTATTTTTGTCTGTACAATATTACGATTGTGATTGCAAAATAACTCTTCATCTTCAATCAGTTATAATAAATCAAAATTGTAGTCTCTTGCAACCACCGCTGATTTGATCATACATTGAGAGGAAAGAGATCGAATAAAGAGATTCATAGATGTCCAGAACGTCCAAGGAGTGGAATCAAAACCAGCAGCTAGCCGATGAAACCAGACAAACAGACAGACGGACAAATGCTAAATTGGAAACGCCAAAGTTTGGAAGGAAAAATGGTTTGTTCTAGATTTGGACATATATATACACACACACACACAGCATGATAGTTCCTCTGACTGAAATGGACAAGAAACAAGTTGGCTAGCGCTATTAGAAGCATGCAACTCGTTTCCAAAGCCCCGCATGAAACAGCGGCCATTCAAAACCAAGCCCCCTAGCTAGTCATCATCATTCTGTCACTTGCATTTTCTTATCCGCCATATATATATATATATATATATATATATATATATATATATATATTAATGTATTTTCCTCACTCACCTTCCAAAACAACATCATGATTCATAATAATAACAAAACTCCAACAACAACGACAAATCAAAAAGTACTAAGGAAAGACATACTCCAACAACAATAAAAACAAGATCACACACACATATGTACACATATATTTCATTTGTTGCTGAATTTTTCAAGTATTTTACCACTAGGGATGTAAATTAAAACTGGAAAATTGGTCCGGACTGAACCGGACTAGTTTTACCCGTTTTGAACCTGTCTGGTCCGGGACCGGTTCTTAGAATATAAAAACCGGCCGGTTCCGGTCCGGTTCCAGTTTTAAGATTTTTCGGACTAGACCGTATCAGTTGATAAAAAAATTTATAAAAAATAATATTTGTATTATTGTTTATATAAGTTTTATACAAAATATTATATATATTAATATATATAAGTTTTATATATTATGTATAATTATAAATTCTTATGTGAAATTTTTATATATAATATATATAATTATATATATTCATAGATGAAATAATTTCTTATTATAATTTATAAATTATTACATAAAATGTTAATACTAATATATAAGTTTATAACTAATACTAATAGTCTAATATAGACTAATGACTATAGTTATACTTATAATTAATACTAAAAGTTTTTACTAAAAGTTTATAACTAATACTAATATTAAATATATAGTTTATAACTAATACTAATATATAACTTATAACTATACCAATAGTCTAATATTAATATTATTATATAGTCTAATATATTATTTAGCTATACTAATATATAAGTCTATAACTATTTAACTAATACTAATAGTCTAATATAGACTATATATAGTTATACTTATACTAATATAGCTATACTAAATCACTAAAAGTTTATAACTAATACTAATATATAGTTTATAACTAATACTAAGATATAACTATACTAATAGGCTAATATTAATACTATTATATAATCTAATATATTATATAGCTAGACTAATATGTAAGTCTATAACTATTTAACTAATATTAATAGTTTAATATAGACTATAGTTATAGTTATACTAATATAGTTATACTAAATCACCATAACTAATACTAATATATAACTATATTAGTAGGCTAATATTAATACTATTAGACTAGTCTAATATATTATATAGCTATACTAATATATAAGTCTATAACTATTTAACTAATACTAATAGTTTAATATAGACTATAGACTATAGACTATAGTTATACTTATACTAATATAGTTATACTAAATCACTATAATTAATACTAATATATAACTATACTAATAGGCTAATATTAATACTATTAGACTATGGTATATTAAATGTATTACAAATATATATGTATTATATAGTCTAATATATAATATATTTGACTATAGTATATTAAATGTATTACAAATATATATATAGTTATATTAAATCACTATAATCACTATAGTCTATTAAATGTATTACAAATATATATAAATTTTAATTATCATTTAAAAAAAGACACATTGAAAAGAATCAAATAGTAATTAAATAGTAAAGGCCAAACGGCACCCTTTTTGGCTACAACTAAACCCTAAATCGTGTCTCTTTCGTCTTTTCGCCTCTCGTCTCTCACTTCTTAGACTTGAGACTACATTGCAGCACTGCTACTGCACTCTGCTCTTGCCTCTCACTCTCTCGTGCCATCGTGCGCTCAGTGGCTCACTCTCTCGTGACTCATCTGTGACTCTGCTCTCGTCTCTCGCTCTTAGTCTGAACTCTCTCGTCTCTCACTCTCAACTCTCCCGCCTCTCACTCTCTCATCTCTCAACTCTCTCGTCTTTCACTCTCAACTCTCCCATGTCTTACTCTCTCGTCTGTCGTCTCTCAATCTCTCTTCTCTCAACTCTCTCGGCCCTTGTCTCTCGACAGATTTGCCCCCATGGTAAGTTTTTTTTTTTGGAATTACATACTACCCTACTAGGATTTTTGTGATTGAGTTTTGTGATATTAGAGTTTTTGTGATTGGGTTTTGTGATATTGGGATTTTTGTGAATCTGTGATTGCCGATTGGGTTTTCAGTTTTGTGATATTAGGGTTTTTGAATCCGAAATTTAGGATTTTTTGTGATTGTGTTTATTATTGTGTTTGTGATATTAGAGTTTTGTGATTGAGTTTGTGAAATTTATTAGAATGTAGTATCATTATGCCCATGATAAACATGCCGTTTTACAAGTCAATGCCTTATTATTAGAATGCAGTATTATTACAAGAAAATCATCCAACTAAATTTTAGAATGTAGTATTATTACAGTAAAATCATCCAACTAAATTTCACAGGTCTTTGTATTTTTAAATCCGAAATTTACTTTGATTGGGTTTTGTGATTGAGTTTGTGAAATTGAGTTTTTTGATTGGGTTTGTGAAATTACATTGATAGGGTTTTGTAATTTTTCTACTTGAATAACATTTGTTTAGTGTGGTCTGAAATCAATATTTATTAATTGGGGTTGGGGATTTGAATAAACTGTGAAGGCTCAACAATTAATGTTTATTTTTGTTACTATAGAATCACATATGAATCATTCAAATGAAACAGAAACACACGGCAATATTCAACCTACAATGGAAAGGAGTCAAAGGACTATGGAATCAATGGCGACTAATGATCCGCTTTCTTCCAAATCTAATGTAAGTAAGCCATCTATTGGTAGGAAAAGATCAGTAGTTTGAGATTATTTTACAAAGATTCGTACTGAGGATAAGTCGAAACCTAGGGCTTTATGTAACCTTTGTGGGATGACTTATGGTTGTGATCCTAATATAAATGGCACAAAATCAATGTTGGGGCATTTGGAAAAAAATGTAAGAAGTCTCCAATTAGGAAAGTAGATAAAAACCAATCTATATTGAGTTTCCAGTTTGGATCAAGCAGTGGGGGGCTTGTACCTATTGTTTTTAGTGTTGAGGCATATAGAGAAGTTTTAGCAGAAATGTTGGTTGTTGATGAGCTTCATTTTAAACATGTGGAAGGGGAGGGATTTAAAAAATTCATGCTTGTTGTGCAATCTAGATGGAATGCGATTCCATCACGTGTAACAGTTGTAAAAGATATTTATAAACTTTATTTGAGAGAGAAAGACAAGTTGAAAAGTGCTCTTAAAGGGCAGTGCATTTGTCTAACCACGGATACATGGACATCCGTGCAAAATTTTAACTACATGTGTCTCACTGCACATTTTATTGATGAAGATTGGAACATGTACAAAGAAATTATCAATTTTTGCAAGGTTGAAAACCATAAAAGTGAGACACTAGGTAAACAAATTGTAATGTGTTTGCTTGAATGGGGGAGACCCAAAATATTTACAATTACACTTGATAACGCAAGTTCAAATAATGAGGCAGTTTCGTATCTCAAAAGAAGAACAAGGAATAAAAGGTATATTATTTTGGAACATGAATTCTTGCATATGAGATTTTGTGTTCATATCTTGAACTTGATTGTTCGGGATGGGTTGAAAGAATATGATCAATCAATTGCAAGAATTAGAGGAGCTTTGAAGTATGTAAAATCATCTCTACAAAGGTGGAACATATTTAAGCAATGTTGTGACAGTGAAGACATTACTTGTAAAAGTGGTGTATACTTAGATGTAGCAACCCGTTGGAACTCCACTTATATGATGTTGGATAGGGTTGAAAAGTTTCAAAAAGCATTTCAACGGCTAGAGGATGAAGATCCGGGATATGTTAAGAGTGTTGGGGAGGATGATAGTGAGGATGATGATGGTGTTAGTGAGTTGGTTAAGGGAGGGGCATCCAAGTTAGGGCCTCCAACCATGGATGATTGGGATAAGAGTAGGTTATTTGTAAAATTTTTGAAACTTTTTTACTATGCAGCCTTGTGTTTCTCGGAGGCCAATTATGTCACTTGCAACAGTTTTGTATTTGAGCTAGCAACAATTCAAGGGGCAATTAATTTGGAGTGTGTGGAAGGGCTTCATAATTTGAGGACAATGGCATTTAGTATGAAATCTAAATGTGAGAAGTATTGGGGAAATATTGAAAAAATGAATCTTTTATAGTATGTTGGGTTGGTTATTGATCCTTGGTATAAAATGCATTGTCTAACATATATTTTTGAAGGAATATATGAGGATAATAGTTCAAAAGTTCTTATGTTGGTGGATCGGGTTCAAGATGCCTTGACTCGTTTATATGATAGTTATTGTGAAAATGATAGAAGTAATATTGGGGCATAAGATCAAACTATGAGCCAATCAAGAGAGAGGGGCTAGTAGTACAAGTTCAACTGCTAGGGTAGGTCAAGGTGATTTCAGATCATTAATCTATGCACAAATTAAGAAACGTTTGAAGTCAGAGAACTCTTTGGAGACTAAATTTGAATTAGAGAGATATTTATGTGAAAAATGTGAAGAAGATGATGTGGAATTCGACTTATTGACTTGGTGGAATGTCAACTCCATTAGATACCGCGTGCTTTCAAGAGTTGCGCGGGATGTTCTTGCAGTTCCGATATCTATAGTGGCATCTGAGTTAGCTTTTAGCATAGCAAGTTGAGTACTTGATCATTTCTGCAGTAGCCTATCTCCACTTATGGTAGAATCCCTTATTTTTACATAAAATTGGCTCCGTTCTTTTGTCCCGATTAACATTCGCACTTTAATAGATGATGTTGAAGAGTTTAAGAAAATTGATATAGGTATGTAGCATCATTCACATTTTCTTTAACTATATCTAAAGTGTAAATCATATTAGTAATTTGTTTTAATTATTATGCTTATTTTTTTCCCTTTTGTGTAGAGCTCATGGAAGACCTAGAAAGTTCTTCAAGACTTACTTCTTTGGCTGGAGATAATTAAATTTAAGGTAGGTCAACTTGTATAACATCTTTCTTTAATTTTTTTTTATTTAATATAATTACTAACTTTTTATTAGAATTAATTGCTTGATTTATTTTCATACAATTGCAAAGATTGTTGAAGGGACTATTAGAGTTGGTGGCTTGGTGCATAGCTATTGAAGTTTTTTGTTGGATGTTCTAAGTTATTGTAATTTGGACTTGTAATTTGTTGAACTTTTAGACTTGTAATTCAGACTTTTAAGTGTTTGGACTTGTAATTTAGGCTTTTGGACTTGTAATTTGTTGGGCTTTTGGACTTCTAATTTAGACTTTTGAACTTATTTTATTCCATAGGCTCATAGGCTTGTTGATGTCCATTCTTGAATTTCTTGTGATTGCTCTAAAAAATATGTGTAAGTACTAAGTTATTTCCTTTAACATGCAATGAGTTGTTGTAGACTTACAATACTTTGTTTAATGTAGATGTGTAAATTCTGTAAGTTGTATCCATTGGACCATTAGTCATAGACTCATAGCAGATAAAGCAGTTTATTGCAGATTTTTTTTTTCCAATTTTGTAGTAGTTATATTTACAAGTTTGTAGCAGATTTTTTTTAGTAAAGCAGTTTTTTGGAAAACAGTTTTTACTAGAACAAATTTTAGTTAATCAGATTTTTTGTAGTAAAGCAGATTTTTTATTGAAGTAGTTTTTAGTAAAGTAGATTTTTTTAGTAAAAGTTAAAACAGATTTTTTTTAATAAAAGTATAAAACATATTTTTTTAAATCAGTTTTTTTTTATAAACAAATTTTTAATAACAAACTGTGAAACTTACATTTTAAAAAAATTAGAAAATTAGACCAGACTGGACTGGAAACCAGTAAAATCAGAAGTACCAGTTTAGGAGGGTAACCGGTGAATAATCGGTTTTGGAAATTACAAAACCAGTACATACCTATTCGGTCCTAGATTTTGTCCAAAACCAGACCGGACCGGTTACACTTCTATTTACCACATTCGACATTACACCTAAAATGTCTTGTTTTTAGAATGGTTAGTACATGAGGGGTCATGTAGTGAACACATTTTATTAATCTCTTAATTTAACGATGAAAACCTAACACTCATGATCTATTTTTTTTAAAAGTGAACTGACATCATTCTGGGGTTTAGGTTAAAGCTAATTTACCCCACCCCCCCGCGCGCGCGCGCGACACATACACACTCTCTCTCTCCTTCCTTTTCTGCGACGATGTCCACTCATAACCTCTCTCCCTCTCGTAGTCGCCATGGCAGCATGGCCCGCATCTTCGTCTCCTCCTCTTCTTCTCAAAATCTCCCTCTCACAGCCGCCGTGTGCCTTTGGTCATGGGCTTGCTCCAAATTCTTACTAGTTTAGGTTATTTTTTTGTTGTTTCCGATTTGTTGTGTATTGTGTTGTGGATTTTTATGTATTGTGTTTGGAATTTTTTTTTTTTCCAGTTGTGGCCACTGTGGATAGGCAGTGGATTTGGGGGGGGGGGGGGGATGAACCAGTGGTCCATTTCCGCACTCCAGCACACGGTGCGGTGGCGGATTCTCAAGGGCAAAAACACCCCTCCACCCATGCGGGAAGTGGGGGTGAGGGTATATAGCAACCCTAGATAAAACACATTGTTGATTTTAAAGATGCCAGAAACATGATAAGTTTACATAAAAACGAATTTGCATTTTGACTTTTTTTTATGAATATAGTGAATGCTACAATAAATAATATGTTACACGTGCATATTTTTTTCCTTTAACTCATTGTGCATTTAGAGAACCAGATTTTTTTTATTTTTTATTTTGAACTATTACAATTTATAATTGGTGTATTATTTTTTATTCTTAAGTGTTATTTTTACCGTGTCCTTACATGTAATTACATCTATTTTTACTTTACTCTTTGTAACTAGTATAAATACCCTTGTACTATTTTTACCAATTAATTCAATTCAGGAAGTATTTCTTTCAACGTGTCTACATTTGATATGGTATCAGAGATTTTCTAGAGTCTTCCACACGATTCAAAGAGTACTTATGCTGCTGATTGATAGAATATATTCACCACATGACCCCTCCTGTACTAATGGTAGATTATTATATCTTACCATTACACAACGTGATCTAACTTTTTCTGCTCATCGGCTTAGTTGATATATGGATAAGCCACGCGAGCCTCATTTACAAGCAGCTTATTGTATGTTACAGTATGTAAAATCTAGTCCACGACATGGTTTATTTTTTCTAGCTTACTTTTCTCTTCAGATTGAAGCTTTCACAGATTCAGATTGGGGTTCCTATCCTGATACTCGAAGGTCTATTACTGGTTACTGTGTTTTTCTTGGAGATTCTTTGGTGTCCTAGAAATCTAAGAAACAACAAACAATTTCTTGTTCATCTGTAAAGGCAGAATACTATTTGATGGCCACTACAACTTGTGAAATTGCTTGGCTTCTTACCTAATCTTGTTTTCCATGAGTGCACAAAATATATTGAGCTTGATTGTCATTTTGTACGGGACAAGCTTCAAGCGGGAGTTATTAAGACATTCTATGTTGCTTCTCAACATCAACTTGCTGATGTTCTTACTAAAACTTTAGGAAGTCAACAATTTTCTATATTGATAACCAAGATGGAAGTTCATTTTATTTACTCTCCATCTTAAGGGGGAGTATTACAATTTATAATTATTGTATTATTTTTCATTGTTAAGTGTTATTTTTACCGTGTCCTTATATGTAATTACATCTATTTTTACTTTACTCTTTGTAACTAGCATAAATACCCTTATATTATTTTTACCAATTAATTCAATTCAGGAAGTATTCCTTTCAATGTGTCTACATTTGATATGAACTCACCATGCATTTAGAGATAGCCCCATTCACATTTCATGTTAGTTAATGAGTTCACGCTGGCCAACTCGTTTCGATAGCTGCTTTTGCCCCAAAACTCATAAGAGAATTGTTTTTTTATTAAAAAAAATCATATTTGCAAGCTGATGACGTTAAATTTCAAGAAGAAAAATAAATAAAAAAATCATCTAAGTGTATAGATTTTCTTCCCCTTAATTGTCTTCATATTTTATAGAGATCAGTGTGCATGTTCGATCCAAAGAGTACTTGTGCCATTGATTTCTGTATCTTTTGAAAGTTGGACAGATTACCAAATCTCACTCATTGAGTCTTTAGAAATTTGCCATTGCACCCTCTTCAAATAATCCAAGTCCAATTTCTTTTTTGTACTCAAGCAAGCACACAAATGTTTATTCAAAAGTCATTCTATTTATAAGTTGGTATAATAAACATACAATCCACGTAACTGATATAGTACGATTTGATTTGCAAAACTCAAACTTATAAACTTTTGTTACAAATCAAATCCCGCCTCATCGGTAATGTGGAGTGTGTGTTTTTTCCACCAACTTACGAATATAATTCGTCTTAAAAGAAATCTCAAGATAAATTTTCTTTTTATGACTAATTAAGTACTAATCATACATCAGGGGACACCAAAATTATAACCGTTTAAAACTAATTTCTGATTCTTTTACGAACTCATGTAGTTGGATCCTTCTCACGTTGGCCCAATGGACCAATTGACAAGATTCATATACTGTTGAGAGCCTAGGTCGAGTTGTCTTATGAACTCTGATTTATCATTTGTTTTGTCAGTCTAGTATTTGTTGATGTCTGATTTTGGAGGTCAGATTCGGAGATGGTGACGATGGAGGAGATGTACGGACTGTACGATCATGGCATGATTTAATGAAAGGAAAAATGATAGAAAATCAACTAGATATCAATTTTTCTACTAAAGATCTAGAGTCAGGAAAATAATTCATAATAAAATATCAAAGATTCAGAGAAAACAAGTTCTAAGTCTTGATTTTTCTCTCTATTACAAGGTAAATATTAAGAAAGTCGAGACCTCTAATTTCTGGAAAGATATATTTCATTCATATATGATCTATCTCAGAATGTGTACAAAGTTGCTTTATATACAAAGCTTTTCTTGGTTGTAATTGGCTGATATATTAATAGAAAGAATATAACTAACTTCCTATACACGTGTGCAAAGTATAAAGCACTAAACCACTATGTCTTAATACTCCCCCTCTAGATGGACTATATATATTAAGTAGTCCCATCTTACCAATAAGGTGATTAAATTGATATAAACCAAGTGCCTTAGTCAGAACATCTGCTATCTGATGATTGGATGTTACATGGAAGAGCTTAATAATTCCACCTTGCAACTTTTCTTGCACAACATGGCAATCCAACTCTATATGCTTTGTTCTGTCATGGTATACTGGGTTTGAAGAGATGTGAATCGTGACTTGAATATCACAATACATCAAAACAGGTTGAGAATGCACAATATTAAAATCTGCCAACAAGTTTTTCAACTAAATAATTTCACAAACAGCTGCTGTCATTGCTCTATACTCTGTTTCAGCAGAGGAATTGGAGATAGTGTGCTACTTTTTTGATTTCCAACTAACCAAATTATCACCTAAGAAAATAGTGTAACCAGTCACAGATTTTCTGGTATCAGGACATGCTGCCCAGTCTGAATCTGTGTAAACTTTTAGCTGCAGATCAGTTGAAGAAGAGGAAAAAAATAAGCCTAAGCCAATAGAGTTTTTAATGTATTGAACCACCCTATGAGCTGCTGCCAAATGTGGTTTTCGAAGCTTGTGCATGAATTGACTTAACCTTGGAACTGGGAAAGCAATGTCTAACCTTGTAATGGTCAAGTATATTAAGCTTCTAATCAACCTTCTATATTGAGAATGATCGGCTAATTCATCACCAGTGTCTGCACTTAAAACCAAATCCTGTTCCATTGGAGAACAAACTGGTTTACATCCAAGCAATCCACAGTCTTCTATTATGTCTAGGGAATATTTTCTTTGACAAAGATGTATTCTCTTGGAGGACCTGGTAGGTTCTAGACCCAAAAAATACTTCAAAGGGCCTAAGTCTTTCAATTTAAAACATTAAGAGATCTTTTCAAAGAATTCATAGCTGAAACATTATACTTACAATCAAAATATCATCAACATAAACTAGCAACATGATTGAAGAAACCTCTTGTTACTGAAAAGAGAGTAATCTAACTTGGATTGAGCGAAACCAGTGGCTAATAGAGTTGAAGAAAATTTTGCAAACCATTATCTTGAGGCTTGCTTTAAGCCATACAAAGACTTTTTGAGTTTGCAAACTAAATTCTGCTCCCCCTTACTGTCAAATCCAGGTGGTAAAGACGTGTAAACTTCTTCATATAAATCTCCATTCAAGAAGGCATTATTCACATCCATTTGAATAATATGCCAGTTTTTTACAGCAGCTATAGACAAAAAAATTCGAACTGTGGTAAGCTTGGCCACATGACTGAATATATCATAGTAATCAAAACCTTCTAATTGAGTATAGCCCTTGGCAACTAACTTATCTTTGCACCTTTCCGCACTACCATCAGACTTAAGTTTCACCTTATAAACCCACTTACAACCAACTGGATGTTTAATAGAGGTAGAGAAACCAATTCCCATGTACCATTGTCTTCCAAAGCTGAAATTTCAGATTGCATGGCAGTCCTCCACTTAGTGTCTCCTTTAGTAGCTAGAGCTACTGATTCAACAGAGGCAAAAGAAGTACCTTGAGTGCTAACAAGCTTTTGTCTCTCTTCTTGGATGACAAGAGAGAATGCTTTATTAATAGAAGGTAAATGATTCATCATCAACATCTGACCCCTTACATTATCAAAAGCATCAGTAAGTCCCATAAGGAACTTCATGAAATAGCTCTGGTGATGATATGCAGCAAAAATCTTAGTAGAATCACACTTGCAACCTTTACAATAATAGACATGTAAGGGCTGGTAATTCAATAGTTCATCCCATAGGACCTTTAATTTTGTAAAATATGTACTAACATCATGCTATTGTTGACGTAGGGCAAAAATAGCAGTTTGTAACTCAAAGATTCGAGGTCCATTACCTTGTGAGAACCTCTCCTTCAAATCAAGCCACATCGCATGAGAAGAATGAACATATATCACACTCTGAGCAATCTTTGGAGACAAAGAATTAAGTAGCCACGAAAGCACAATTGTATCACACTTACTCCATGGAGAGAACATAGAATTATCCTCTGTTGGAGCAGGTAGAGATCCATCAATAAATCCAAGATTGTTCTGCGCCTTCAATGAAATGAACATCAAACATGACCAATAATGATAATTGCTGTTGCTCAACTTCTCACTAACGAGAAGAACATCAGGATGATCAACATTGGTAAGGAAATAAGGACTACGTGTATCAGATTCAACAGGGGAAGGAGTAATAGAATCAGTCATGAGTGGAAGAAGATGAGCAGAAATCAGAGGGAAGCCCTAATTTCTTCTGATACCATATTAAGAAAGTCGAGACCTCTAATTTCTAGAAAGATGTATTTCATTCATAAATGATCTATCTTAGAATGTGTACAAAGTTGCTTTATATACAAAGCTTTACTTGGCTGTAATTCGCTGATATATTAATAGAAAGAATATAACTAACTTATGTGCAAAGTATAAAGCACTAAACACTAAGTCTTAATAGTAAAGATGGAGTCTTTCTTGATTTTGAGTTTTGCTTTATTTGTGGTTTGCAAACGACTCAAATTTGTTGGGCTTCTTTTTGTGGAGCCTGGTTTTGTTTGTGTGCGGCCCGATTTGATGACTTAATTCAACAAGTTGGATTCATTAAGGTTTTTTAGTGGATTCCCAATGAGGCTTGGGCCATGAAGTGAATATTCGGCTCTAAATCTGACCCAACCACTCATTAGAGTTTACTATAGATTGATTGTATGGCCGTCGTATTATATGTTTGGTTTTTATCTTAATAAAATCCTCTATAATTTCATGGATGTATGCACGTTGTCGAAACATATAAATCTTGTCTTGTGTGTGATTGATTCTACTTGTTATTCTATCTTTTCTGTTATGGTTCCTCACATTTTTGTCAGGATAAAGCTTGTTGGTGGTGTATTTATAAACCGTCAAACGCAATTACGCCATAGTGAAATTCAGCCGAAAATATCTTCTATTGTATAAATATAATTAAGGTATTGTGTAGTATATACAAGGCAAATGAATCTCTATAAACCTTATATAAAACTATAGCTATGCATACATACAAGATATGTCTACAATAAACAGGTGAAAGAAAAAATATATCTTGTAACAATACAGAAAATCATAGTTATTATATCTCAGTACTTGTCAATCAAAATCAAGCAAAATTTCAAATGAAAAATACAGAAAATAAATTGGAATAATAAAATAGATACGAGTTGAATTAATATTCTAGCATAACAAGGTGTAGAAAAGGTCCTAATTAATTAATAACTCGATTTTGATTTTGAAATGTTCAACAAGTACTAGATATTAGGCCTGTGCATAAAAGGCCCTAAACCGATCCGTCCGCAAGACTCGTTATTGGCTCACCCGACAAAAGCCGGGTTCATCGGGTCAAGTGAAACAACGGGTTCGCTATGTATTATGTTGGTCGAAACCGACTGCCGACTGGTAGGGGTTAACTCATAGACCTTGGGGCCTTGGGCATTGGTTCATTCACTCAAACTTCATCTTTAGATTGCTGTAGTATTGTACGTGCAGTCACTCAAACGTCTTTTTTTTTTTTAAAAGCAATCAAACGTATGCTTTAATGATCACTCAAATGTACTTTAATCTGTAATTTTTTTATTTTAGGTTAAGCAATCATTGTTTGCTTGCCACGTGTACTTTAATATTAGATTTATTTTATTTATTTTATCGGTGCAATTCTCTCCAGCTTGTCAGTTGCAACTCTTATAATTAAGAAATAATAATATAATATTATTGTTAATTAATTTGAAAATGGGAGTATTCCCGTCAGTCTCATCAAACCCGTTTACATAGTCGACACCATTAATTAAGGCAGCAGTAACAGCTTGCCAGCGACTCCAAATTATTGTGATCAGAGGGTGGGGAGTAACTTGCGTCAAAACCAAATCGACGGCTACGTGAGCCCGTCCATCAAAGTGTTGACGAACCCCTTAAGGTTACACATATGACCCCGAAATATCTGAACCAAACCTGCCTTTTTTTTTTTTTTTTTCCTTTCTTTTTAAGATCAGTCTGGTCATACGGGTTCGACCCCTTTTTTGTTTTGCATAGTCGGTTTGGATCGGGTTGTCATCCGTACTGTAGATATTCAGGTCGGGTCGGGCACATATCCGATGCTTTGAGCTCGGGTTGCAGCCCTACTAGACATCATTTATCAATATTGGGGTTTTCATAATTACTACTAATTTCAAGTCGCACTGGGCCAATTTGCATATATTAATTATTAATTAGGTGGCATGGGTCATGTATTAAAATTTAAAGGAATGGAATTTTTAATTAATGAGCAAAGGAATTGTGAGGATAATGACTAATAATTATATATATTTAATTGCAACTCTGCCCACAGTTCCACGAATTATAAATGTAAAATAAACCAAAATGGAAGTCACGTACGCTACACTTATTTAGTTAATTCAAAGCAGATTGAATAGAATACATCGTTTGAAATAAATAATGTTGTTGAAGACATGGTTCTTATTTTAATAAAAATACTATTTTTATTAAGAAGTTTATTTACAAGTATATATGTAATTAATTTATTGGCATATATATTTAACATTCTCAGTCACTATCTTGGAAAAAAAAAATCCTCAATCACGATCTATTACAATATTGACGGTATGGATTCAATAATGATAGTCCTCACCACTTCACGATCTATTTGTAGCTAATTATTTCTTGTAAAAATGACTATTTTCTGTTAAAGGAGTCTGTTTTGTCGCAAATAATCCGTCACAAATGCTTGGATTTGACCCGAGCATTCGTGACAGATTATTTGTGACAATTATGACTATTTGTGATAAAAACAAACTCATTTCGATAAGAAATAATTATTTTCGCTGGAAATAACTGTTCACAAATAAACAGTTTTCTTGTAGCATGTAAACATACAATTATAAAATTGATCAAGTGAATTTTACCGGTATTCAACATGAATTAAGAATTATCATCTATATAAGGGGTTCGAATCATTGTATAAATGCATCAATTCATGATCATCCAAGACATATTTGTCTTCAGATAGACTCTATTTGTAAGTTGGTGTGGAGAACACATATTTATAAACGCCGATAACATGTCATGATTTGATTTGTAAAAGAGATTTAATTCAAATATAAAAACTTGAATTTTCCAAATCAAATCTTATCATATGAACATGATTATAGTCAAGATGGTACTATGTCCTTCACACCATCTTACAGGTAGAAGTACTCTTGTCTTAATCTAGTCAAGATCACATTGATTAGAATGAACATTATTTGGTGATGTAATCGAGTTCTTGCTTAAGAAGCTAAGAACACAAACCCTAATTTACACGTCTAAGGCTTAAGTTGGCTAATATGAAATCCATTTCGACCTAGAGACCAATTAATACATGTGTAAGGGGAGTTATCCCCTGGGTCAGATTAGGCAAAGGGCCCGGGTTGGGGGCCGAACCAGGAGAAGGGCTCGGGTCAGAGCCTAGACATAAAGTCTGGACCGAGCCGAGCAAACTAAGAAGACACGGGCCCAAGCACTGATATGAGGTATGGGTCGGGCCATGTATACTTCAAAGGCCCAACTAAAGAAGATTGGTAGATAGGAAACCATGGCACAAATATGGCAGGGAAGACAGTTTGGAAACCCTCTAGCTGACGGACAGGTACACTCACCAACTCTAAATATTGCCACCCAGACATGATAGACAAAGAAAAATATCTGAGGAATGCACGTTGCATTAATGGAGAATATGAAACTTAGAGAGGAAGGCACGCCGCATTAATGAGGTAGAAGGAGACTTAGAGAGGAAAACATGCCGCATTCAATGCGGCCCAGGACTTGGAACGCACAGAGAGAGGTCCTGTGTTAGGAGTAGTCACCATTAGACTTGAACATCCTATAGTATGACAGATGGTCAACATAGGCGTCCAATCTCCTACCGAGCGACACCCCACTACCATGAAGGCCAGAACGACAGGTATAAATAGACGTCTCCTGTAATTAATAAAGAGGTGAACATCTACATACATTTCTACTACTTTCTCTATTCATCTCCAATATTGAAACTAACTTGAGTGTCAGAGGTACTACGGACTTCGAGCTCCCATTCTCCTCCTTGTAGGGAAGAGTCCGAGTGTTGCCAGCGTGGAGTTGCCCAGGCCCGTAAAACACGACATCAACAACATGTTTGCACAACTCATCACCTGACAAAATACCAAAACGAATCTAGATTTAGGGGATTTTATTATACAACATGTGGTTTGAGAGCAAAGCACGCAAGCAAAAACTCATGATTAAGTAGTAAATCTAGAGATGTGGCCAGACATGCTCAAGCTAGTACAAGTCGGCTCATGATATATATATATATATATATATATATATATATATATATAGGTTTGTAATTAATCACTAGGTGT
Source organism: Juglans microcarpa x Juglans regia (assembly GCF_004785595.1). Lineage (NCBI taxonomy): Eukaryota > Viridiplantae > Streptophyta > Magnoliopsida > Fagales > Juglandaceae > Juglans > Juglans microcarpa x Juglans regia. The sequence goes on along the minus strand of NC_054608.1, from coordinate 5,411,738 downwards.
GGTGTCCCTTTCTCAATTTCTACATTTTTCTGGATGTAAAAAACAACACAAGACTAGGGAGACTTACTGGGGCTAATAATTTTCTTAGTAAGTAAATCATTGATTTAATTTTTATGAAATATATATATATATATATAATTGCCATTGTGTAAAACACTAATGCAAAATATGATATTTTTGCTATGAGGGTTTTATGAAATTGATCCTAAATATATTAGTAGTAGCATATAGTTTTTGTTTGTTTGTTCGAGATCAAGTCAATCACTTAAAGGATGCCTCAAATTTGGGGCACCTACTTCTTGTTTGTTTCTTACCATTTGCCTTTGGGTGGGGGCAAATGCTACTTGTTTATTTCTAAGCATATGTGATGCCTCTTGTTTACCATTAATTTGTCAAGTGTGTGCGGTTTGCGTGTCGCTGTAAAAATGTACATTTGTCACTGACCACGCACTGCTTCACATGGCATCGATCTTTCAAAGATTCGATTATTATTATTTTCTCCACTCTTTGTCAACTCTCAATGAAAGCCAGCTATCAAAGTTAACCTATTGTTGATGGATTGTAGCTTCACCAGTATGACATAACTCGACTTTTTTTATTTGTGTTCTTAGTTACAGTCCCCCTGATTTGCAATCAATCCCTTAGATGCACAAGATTTACACATCACTGTGAAAGGAAAATGCTAAGTTGCCCCTTGGTTTGGCCTTCTCGATTTGACCACTCGTCTATTTTATTTTATTTTTATTTTTTATTCTTAACGATTAAGGAAGTGATCACTATTGAAAGAAAAATATATGAAAGAAAAAAGGAAAAAATATAAATTGCAATTGCACTAGAGAGCACGCATAGCAATATATGCTAGGTGGCTGAGTAGCATTATCCCATTGTGAAAATTCGTGGTACTCAGAAATGACCACCTCCGATTGCGGCTGATCTTCTAGAGATCTAGATTCTCATCATTTTTCTCCACTCTTTATCAACTCTCAACAACAGCCCACTATTGAAACATACCGTTGACATGGTATAAAATTTCAACAGTACTATCTCATAGAATTCCTGCTCTTGCTACATGTAATTTCCCGTTCATATGAAAACAAATAATTTATTAAATAACCCAATATAAAAATAAAAATTTGTAGATAAAAAGCCACCCCCGTACGAGTTAAAGGGGATGGAGGGAGGAGGGGATGGAACCTTCTCTCCCAAGTCCCAAGCCGCAGATTACCTCTAGTTGGACTCGGACAGCCCAAATCCCGACCCAAGTTCCTCAATCATGACGATTTTTTATTATCATTATTTTAGAATTACATCTTTTCAATCATCTTCTTCTCTCGCTCATTATTCAAGTCAGCGTGGCATCGACATGATCCAAAATTACAAATCAAACGATTCATACTAGTAGTTTTCAATTTCTAGAACCAATTTGTTTTTTAAAAATGATATTTATAATCATGAAATGTGCAAGCGTCGTACGATCATTTTTAAAAAAGTGAGATAATACGAGACTTGTAAGATAAAAAAGTAAATTTTTAATAATAGACCTTACTATTTTTTAAAATGATTATGTGGTGCTTATGCATACGTACTCCACGATTATATCTACCCTTACTCTTTGCTTTTAGGAGGGAAAATGAACTATATAATATTAGACTTTGCAAATATCACATGCTGCCTGTTAAAACAAAAAATGGATTTATATGGAAAAAATCATTTTTTTTATAGTGAAGTCTACTTTCTTTTATTTTTAAAAATGAAGTGCACATAATTTATACACTTTACACTCTAAAATTATATCTAACATTACTATTTTTTAATAGAAAGACAACATATTAGAAGAGAAAGAATTTTTTCTTTTAATTTATTTTTTATTTTTGTCTGTACAATATTACGATTGTGATTACAAAATAACTCTAAACCCATGCATCATCTTCAATCAGTCGTAATAAATCAAAATTGTAGTCTCTTGTAACCACCACTGATTTGATTATACATTGAGAGGAAAGTGATCGAATAGAGAGATTCACAGATGTCCAGAACGTGGAAGGAGTGGAATCAAAACCAGCAGCTAGCCGATGAAATCAGACAAACAGACAGACAGACAAATGCTAAATTGGAAACGCCAAAGTTTGGAAGGAAAAATGGTTTGTTCTGGGTTTGGACATATATATATATATATATATATATATATAGATATACACACACAACATGGTTGTTCCTCTTACTGAAATGGACAAGAAACAAGTTGGCTAGCGCTATTAGAAGCATGCAACTCGTTTCCGAAGCCCCGCATGAAACAGCGGCCATTCAAAACCAAGCCCCCTAGCAAAACTCCAACAACAACGAGAATAAAAAAGTACTAAGGAAAGACATACTCAAACAACAACAAAAACAAGATCATCATACACACACACATACGTACACATATATTTCATTTGTTGCTGAATTTGTCAAGTATTTTATGAAATTCGACATTACTCCTAAAACGTCTTGTTTTTAGAGTGGTGAGTACAGGAGCGGTCATGTGGTGAACACATTCTATCAATCTCTTTAATTTAACGATGAAAACCTAACACTCATGGTCTGATTTTTTTTTTTTAAAGTGAAATGACATCATTTTAGGATTTATGTAAAAGCTAATTCCCCCCGCACAGTCTCTCTCTCTCTCTCTCTCTCTCTCTCTCTCTCTCTCTCTCCCCTTCATTTCTTGCAGCTATGTCCTCTCAGAACATCTCTCCCTCTTGTAGTCACCGTTGCAGCGCGGCCCACGTCTTCGGTTCCTCCTCCTCTTCTTCTCAAACTCTCCCTCTCACAATCGTCATGGGTTTGCTCCAATATGTACTAGTTTAGGTTATTTTTTTGTTGTTTCTGATTTGTTGTGTATTGTGTTGTGGATTTTTGTCTATTTTGTTTGGAATTTTTTTTCTCAGTTGTGACCACCGTGGATAGGCGTTTGTGGGGGGGGGGGGGGGGGGGGGGGGGGTGGGAACCGACCAGTGGTCCATTCTTGCACTCCAGCACCCGAATGGGGGCTTTGTTCTCGGGATGCAGTGGCAGATTCTCGAGGGCAAAACACCCCTCCAACCATGTGGGAGCAAGGTGCGGGTAAGTAGCACCCTTAGATCAAACACATTGTTGATTTTAAAGATGCTAGAAAGATGATAAGTTTACATAAAAATGAATTTTTTTTTTGAGCTTTTTTTATGAATATAATGAATGCTAGAATAAATAATATGTTACACGCGCATTTTTTTTTTCTTTAACTCACCGTGCATTTAGAGAACCAGATTTTTTTTTTTTTTTTTTGAACTCACCATGCATTTGGAGATAGGCCCATTCTTCATATTTTATAGAGATCAGTGTGCATGTTCGATCCAAAGAGTACTTGTGCCACTGATTTCTGTATCTTTTGAAAGTTGGACACATGACCAAATCTCACTCATGAGTCTTTAGAAATTTGCCAATATTGCACCCTCTTCAAATAATCCAAGTCCAATTTCATTTTTGAGCTCAACTAAGCACACAAATATGAATTGAAGAGTTATTTTATTTACAAGTCGATGTAGAAAACACACCATCCACATCATTTATGTAGTACGATTTGATATACAAAACTCAAACTTATAAATTTTTATTACAAATCAAATCCCACCATATCAGTAAAGTAGGGTGTGCATCTTTTACACCGACTTATGAATATAATTCTTCTTAAATGAAATCTCAAGATAAATTTTCCTTTCATGACTAATTAAGTACTAATTGTACATCGGGGGTTCACACCAAAATTATAATTGTTCAAAACTAATTTTTGATCCTTTTTCGAACTCATGTAGTTGGATCCTTCTCACGCAGGCCCAACGGGTCAATTGACAAAATTCATATACTGTTGAGAGCCTAGGTCGAGTTGTCTTATGAACTCTGATTTATCATTTATTTTGTGAGACTTGTATATGTTGATGTCTCATTTTGAAGGTCGGATTCAGAGATGATGACGATGGAGGAGATGTATAGACTATACGGTCATGGCATGATTTAATGAAAGGAAAAATGATAGAAAATCAACTAGACATCAATTTTTCTATTAAAGATCTTGAGTCATCATGAAAATAATTCATAATAAAATATCAAAGATTCAGAGAAAATAAGTTCTAAGTCTCGATTTTTCTCTTTATTACAAGGTAAAGATGAAGTTTTTCTTAAGTACATATCACGCTCACCTATGAAACCATATATAGTTATTATATCTCAGTACTTGTCAATCAAAATCAAGCAAATTTTCAAATGAAAAATACAGAAAATAAATTGCAATAATAAAATAGATACGAGTTGAATTAATATTCTTGCATAACAAGGTGTAGAAAAGGTCCTAATTAATTAATAACTCGATTTTGATTGTGAAATGTTCAACAAGTACTACACATCATTTATCAATATTGGGGTTTTCATAATTACTACTAATTTCAGGTCGCATGCACCCAATTTGCATATATTAATTATTAATTAGGTGGCATGGGTCATGTATTAAAATTTAAAGGAATGGATTTTTTAATAATGAGCAAAGGAATTGTGAGGATAATGACTAATAATTATATATATTTAATTGCAACTCTGCCCACAGTTCCACGAATTATAATCGTAAAATAAATGAAAATGGAAGTCACGTACGCTACGCTTATTTGGTTAATTCAACGCAGATTGAACAGAATATATAAGTTGTACTTTGAGTCTTTGGTTTGGTATCGATTCATGTAATCCATTTAAAATTTGATAACCTAGCTAATCGTAGTTTGAAATAAATAATGTCGTTGAAGACATGGTTTTTATTTTAATAAAAATAATACTATTTTTTTATTAAGATCGAAGTTTATTTACAAGTATGTAATTTATTCACATATTTAACATCCTGAGTCACTATCTTGAAAAAAAAAAAAAAACATCCTAAGTCACTGATCTATTACAACATTGACGATATGGATTCAATAATGATGGTCCTCGTGACCACTTACACCAAAGTCTTGGGAGAAAATCTTCATAGAAGTCACTATTTGGCTGCATCCATTACACACATAATGTGAAGACCGGACTAGATTCACTAACAACAAGTCTTGATGCCCTCATTCCCCTCGTTGGCCATCTCCAAGTGCCCTGAGTCTCGATTCCAAAAGTTGAAACCCACGCCCCTCCTCCCTGAGCCCTCCTGAATCCTTAGCCATCAAAGTCGCCGACCTCAACCCCCCCTCCCCACCAAGATCTAAGCGCTCCCCACCACGACCTCAGCCCACCAAGAGCTCAGCCCTCGCCACCATGGTTTACTCAGCAGATGTACCCACCTTCCTTGTTGAGAGCTAATGAAGACAAAGCACCAGGACGATATAACTCGGAATGATTGACTCGGGATCGATTTCCCTAAACTCAATGCCCACCTGGTCATGCTGGGTTGGAAGGTAGAGCATGAAGCCACAAAAGGCAGCATTAGCGATAAAGAAGACATACGACGGAACACCAAGCTCATGAGCCACATGAATCTTGGAGAAGCATAACAAATCGCCCACCAAATCAGCAAGTGGAAGTGAAGCGGATAACACATGGTTGATGATAGCTTCTTTGACATGACTTGTGTAGTTCACTACGTACTCGGTGATGAATTTCTCAACAAACTTAAAGAAAAGCTCTTTTGGGGGAGGATCTACTTGAGGAAGATGAATAAATCTTACGCGGGTGTCAGAGGCAACAATCAACTGTACGAGGCTATGGTTGGTGGGTGCAAATGCTGGGTTCATGACAAGAATCATGATGGAGAAACGACCATCTCTATCAAGCAAATGCTTTGCAAACGCAATGGCCGATGCGAGGTGACCCATTCTAGGAGTAGGAATGAACACAAGCTCTGCTCTCTTCATCTTGTACTAACGGTTGAAGTGGTTATGACTGATGAGACGCTGACTTCTATATATTCTTCCCTTGCCTCGTTGTTCTATAGGTTGCTCCCATTTTTAAGCGTTATTTTGTACGTTTTTGTTAATTTGTTCGTTGTTATAATCTCGGTGGCACTGCCGAGAGAGGAGTCATTGGGAGGCGCTGGGTTAAGGAAGCTGAAGGAATTGAAGCGGGTTGGTGTCGAGGAAGGAGGGTGGTTTCGTGGGATAAATTCGAATGGGGATGAAAAGAGGAAACCGATTTTCAAATTGAATCAAAACAACACACGTTTTGGTTAAAAAAAAATAAAAGAGCAGAAGCAGCCACGTAGTGTGTGCAATATGTGCACAGCTTCAGTGGTTGCTTTGTAGCAATACTCAAGTCTCGGAGGTTATCCGTGTGCACCCCCAAAGTAGCGTCGGTAATTTTTTAATAATATTTATTTTTTTACCGTTACTTTCTTCCACTTTAAGTGCCTGAATTCAAGTATCATATATTGATATATGTTTAAGTGTCAACGGGCTTGTTATTTAGTTGTTGTTGCTTTGGGTTTGGGTATTAAGTTAGCTTATTTAAGTTTTAGATGTTGGCTTATTTAAAGTTGTAGACGTTGGTGTTAAATGGTTGTTAACGTTGGCTCCTTTATTCCTTTTCCCGGTTATGTCTATAGACTATATCTATATATTTGATTAGACCTTCGGTACAACAGGGTGCATGGTAACAAAAAACTTCAGGAAAAAAAAACAAAAGATAAGAGAAACAAGCTTAGTGAGTATATATTTTTTAGAATATTTCCAGATAAAAGAAATGTGTTCTTTTAGTAGAGTTTTGAGCTCAACCACTTGTGTATAATTGGTTCGGGCTATATGAAGATCAGTTAGGCTGTTGTATTATGGAGGAGTCAAGTCAAGAGGAGTTCTGTTGCACCGATTAATCTGAGACTTTGTACAATGCAAGGGGCTTGAATCTCTTTAAAAAGAGCGATATTTCCGTGCCTCAGTCCAAACTGGTTTCGTTTGATTGTTCATTTCATTGTGATTTTTATTATATTATTGTGTATTTTACTCACAATTTTAAGGAGATTTCAGATGGAGCCTAAATCGAAAAATGCACAGAAAACATTGGAGATCTCAATAAGCCATTTCAATTTGTTGAAAGGTGGTGGGCAGATTCCGGTGCCAATAGGCATATATGTGACGATAAAGGTTTGTTTAAAAATTATACTCCCTTTGAAGTAGAGAAATAAATTACATTTGATGATTCTAGTAAAACCAAGGTTGTTGAGAGTGTTGAGGTTGAATTGAAATACACTTCTGGGTGTATATTAACGCTAAAAGATGTACTTATACACCGTATATGAGGAATAATTTTATGTCGAGTTTTTTACTCAACAAAACGGGTTTCAAACAAACTATTGAATCTGATAATTTTGTTATAACGAAAAATGGAGTATTTGTGGGCAATGACTATGTTTGCGATGATATGTTTAAATTGAATGTTGAGCATAAAGCATCGAACGTTTATATTTACATGCTTTCTTTTTTAGATTTTTGGCATGCACGTTTATGTCATATCAATAGTAGATATGTTACTATCATGAGTAGTTTAGGATTAATTCCCAAATTGACGAAGGATTTTAAAAAATGTGGAGTTTGTAGTCAAGTAAAAATTACAAAATGGCCTCATAGACAGTGCTGAGCACCGACTGCTTCGGAGTCGGAGGGCCCAACCTCCAACTCCAACTCCGACTTTGTCGGAGGTCGAATTCGACCTTCAACTCCGACTCCGAGATGTAGAGAATCCGCTCCGCCTCTGACTCCGACTTATCGGAGCGGAGTCCGATTTTTAGACTTTTTTTTTTAATTTTTTTAACTTCATATTTGACCCACTTTTTTAAAAAAATAAAAATTGTGGGCTATCAAATTTCAATTTTCTCAAAATTACAATCCAAGCTTATTAAACTTTTGATTATAATAAAAAAATATAACTAAATAAAACAAGTAACATACTAACATACATTCAAAAATTAAAAATAAAAAGAAAGTCCTATTTTTACATGAACTCCCATCATCCATGATTCCATATCCACATCCAACTAATCACTACAATAAATAAAGGCACCGTATACGAAATGAAGATTAAAAAAAAAAAGCACCGTATAGTTACTATAGTATACTATTATAATTACTATGAATCTATTTTTAATTATATATATATGAAGATTCATAAAAAATATATGATATATATATTATTATATATGAATATTAAAAAAAAGGCACCGTATACGAAATGAAGATTCAAAAAATAGTATTACTATTTTATGTATAATATACTATTACTATAATATACTATTAGTCTATTACTATATCTTATAGTATAATTACTAATACAATAGTATCATACTATTAGTATGTTAGTGATTTAATATTATATATATATATTAAATCTCTAATATCTTATACTTGATATATATATATATATATTAATATATATAAATATTAGTAATACACTAATAGTATTAGTATTAGTTATACTAGTAGTGATATTAGTTATACTAATAGTTATATTAGTATTAGTTATTATTAATACTATATATAGTTATAGTGATTAGTATAACTACATTAGTATTAGTTATAGTGATTTAGCATAACTATATTAGTATAAGTTATAGTGATTTAGTATAACTATATAATATATTAGTACAAGTTATAGTGATTTTGTATAGATATGATAATATAAGTTATAACTATAGTCTATAATAGTATTAGTATAAATATTAGTATAAGTTATAGTGATTTAGTATAACTATATTAGTATAAGTTATTGTGATTTAGTATAGGTATAATACTATAAGTTATAACTACAGTCTATATTAGTATTAGTATTAGTTATAGTGATTAGCATAACTATATATTAGTATTTGCTATAGTGATTTTAATTTAGTATAACTATACAATACTATTAGTATAAATCACTATACTAATTATATCACTGATAGTATTAGTATACTAATACTAGTATATCACTATAGTTAATAGTATCATATAGTAATATAGTAATGTAGTATTAGTAATTAATACTATAGTGATTTATATAGTAATTGATATATAGACTTAAAGTGGATTACTAATAGTATTAGTATTAGACCATAAATCTAATTAATATACTAATATATATTAGTATTACTAATATATTTATCAAAAGTTATATGTTGAGAATTTTTTAAGTCAAAAAATATAATTAATACAAGATATTGTTATATAAAACTTATATGAATAATACTTTAGTTATTATACATTAGTATAATATGTTATTCTAAATTTATAGATTAGTGTTTATCCATTAGTATTACATGTTGATGTTATTATGCATCTTAGTGTTTATAGTATATTATATATACATTAGTATTACATGTTATTATATTTATACATTAGTAATTTAGTGTTACAACTTACATGTAACATGGTAGTAATATTGTAAATTTGTAATAGTATGATATTTACATATAGTCATATACTAAACTATTATTATTTATTAGTCAATTTAGTCTATATATTATAGTATAAATATATTATTTAACTAGTATATTATTGAGTTTAACTAACTATATAAGATATAGTTGTATAAAATTTAAATGATTAATATATAGAAAAACACATATTTTTTATAAAATATGTATAAAATCGGGGACCAAGTCGGAGGCGGAGTCGGAGGCAGAGTGTTGGACGCGGATCAGAGAGGAGCTGGAGTCGGTTCATCCAATGACTCCGACTCCGATTTCCAATAGGGAAAAAACTCCGACTCCGACTTCGACTTCGACTCCGACAAGTTGGAGTCGGAGCGAACCAAGAGCGGAGTCAAATTCGGAGTCGAATTGTTGGATTTTTGCTCAGCCCTACTCATAGAAGTGTTGAAAAAATATCAAATTGTTAGATTTAATTCACACCGATCTTTGTCAATTTGAAGGAATTTTAACTCGGGAAGAAAATAGATATTTTATCACTTTTATTGATGTTTTTTCAAAATATACATATGTTTATATATTAAAAAATAAAAGTGATGCTTTTGAAAAAATAAAAGCGTGGCTGAGAGAAAAAATAGAACATTGATTGAGTTGATGGATGCTATGCTTATTGATTCATGCGTTCCTTCAAATTTTTGGAGTGAAACAGTTTTGACTGCTTGTTAGGTTTTAAATAAGGTGCCTTGCAAAAATTCAAAAACTACACCTTTTGAATTATGGAGTGGGTTTAAGCCAAATTTGGAATATTTTGAAGTTTGGGGTTGGTTGGCATTTGTAAGGCTAATAGATCCTAAAAGACCCAAATTGGGTGTTAGAACTACTACTTGTGTCTTTCTTGGATATGTAAAAAATAGGACTGTTTATAGATTTTTTGATATTGAAAATAAATTTATTTTTGAATTAAGGAGTAAGAGAGCTAGAATTGAAAGAGATTTTGGTCCCAACTATTTTATTTACAATACTGAGGAAAATCCAAAGAATTTACTGTGATGCCCCGACTCCCACGTACGGAAATTCGAGAATTGTGACGTTGGGATGATGACAACACGGGCCACGCATCCGAACGAAATGTGCTCAAGTGTGTGCAATATCCAAAAGTGCACAACAAAGGTCGTAACGGTTAATTAAAAGTTCACCAACTAAGTACCAGTTATCACAAAATATATTACAAAGGGAAAATACATAAACGAGTGATAAAACGAATCTCGATACACGAGAACAATCCCAGATCACTCCTCTAGCGGAGCCAAAGCCTAAGGCTCGTCGTCCTCATCTGCATCAAAAACTGCGATACCATAAAATGGTACCGCAGGGTATCGAATATCGTGAGATTATGAATCTTAGCAAGTAATCAACCAAGCAACCCAAGTGATAGAAATGCATTAATGGAGCCAACACACATGAGTACATAACGAACCACAAATGTGACCCCAAAAACCTCATGTTCCCTGCAAATAATTATTTTTCAACGCACGCCAAAAATCTCATTTGACCAAAAACACGCCATGAATAATGTCTGTCATTTTTCCAGAAAATGCGCTTGTAACCATTAAATTATAAACCGACAACAAAAACATTTATCGGACACTATAGGTGGGAATCACATGTGGGACTATACCACTATCCCTACCGCATGTACCGTAGGCGGGAATCACAAGCAGGACTATACCACCATCCCTACAGTTCATTTTCACACAAGAAGTACTTATCAGAGCACTGTAGGCGGGAATCACAGACGGGACTATACCACCATCCCTATAGTCTCTTTTCATTTCTCTCAAACCAGTCAATCCAATCATTTCAAGTATACACATGAACATGTATGCAATTGTGCGAAAACCTAGTTTTCAGTTACAAACATGAACATGCGTGCAAATATGCAATGTACATAGTACAACACATTATCCAACAACCAATAAATCACAACATAGTCCAATAACACAAACAACTTCATCATTCAATCGATCCGACCCCCTTACTCCTTGGACTTAGTCCGACATAACCAACCAGTTAAGAGTAAAATGAGTTAGTGCAAAAATACATTTAAATCACGAAAGTTCTTTGGAAAAATACTTACAATGCTTTATTATAATTTTTGAAGGATCACGGAGGTACAAGAAGTAGCGGCACATCAACGAAATAGTGCAAAATGCACTGTGGCCATGGGTCTCAAAAACCCACTTTGGAACAGGGACAAACCAAGACCCGAGATTACTAGGGAAAGGCTTAGGGATATCGGTGAAACTAATGGTGGTGGTGCTTGGCCGTGGGTGGCGGCGTGGGAGGTGTTTGGAGATCAAAATGCTCAAAACAAAAATATGGATGGTGGAGCTTCACCGGTGGCGGATCGGAGCTGAGGATGGGTGGGTTAGGTTGCTGGGAGGTCAAGGATAATGTGGTGAAGAGAGGGTGGCTAGAGGTGGCACGACGGCGGCAGTGGAGCAAATGGTGGCTGCGGCTTTAAGTCGTGCGTGGAGGCCTAAAGTGGCGCGGGAGGGGTTGGGAATGAAGGGGGTGGTCGCCGGCCGGTGAGGAAGAGAATGGGAGGGGCGGTGAGGTGCACGGCGGTAGTGGCTGGAGGACGATGAAATAGACTGGGGAGAGAAGGGTTGGGAGAGAAGGGTTGGGAAAGAAGAGAGAGAGAGGAGAGAAGAAAATGAGGGGAAAAAGAAAAGAAAAAGAGGAAAAAGAAAAAGTGAGAGAAAGAAAAATGAGGTTTAATCCTCATATCTTGGGTCACAAAAATGATGCAATGAAAAAGATTTCAAAACAGCAAGTTAAATAAAATAATTTAAACGTAGTGATTAAATAAAAATAAAATTATTGAAGCCAACAATAAGCCAATTTAAAATAAAGAGCAATTTAAATAATGAACAATAATTATTAACAAGAAAACATATTGAATTAACAATTAAAAATGTCAAAATAATATCACATAAATCATCTAAAATTTAAAACAAGAAAACTCATAATCGTAATAAATGTAATAATTTACTTAGTTAAAATATACGCAAATACAGGATATCACATTTACAAGAATTTTTAGCATCACTTGATTCTGTATTTTTGAAAGTGGCTATCAATGATGAGATGGATTCACTAATTTCTAATAAAACTTAGAAATTAATGGATTTACCGCTGGGTTGCAAATCCATAGGGTGTAAATTGGTCCTTAGAAAAAAATTTAGACTAGATTGAACAGTTGAAAAATTCAAGGCTAGGTTAGTCGCAAAAAGGTTTTAACCAAAAAACCGACCTTTATTTTTCCGACACTTTTTTTCCAGTTATAAAAATAACATCCATTAGATTATTAATTTTCATTGTAGTAATTTATAATTTAAGGATTCATCAAATGGATGTTAAAACAATTTTTTTAAATAGAGACCTAGATGAAGAAATTTATATAGATCAACCCGAAGGCTTTGTAGAGACTGGCCAAGAAAGCAAAATGTGTAAATTGACAAAATCTCTATATAGCTTAAAACAGAACCCTAAACAATGGCATGAGAAATTTGACTCTTGCATGATTGAAAACAACAATAAGTCAAATGAAAGTGATAAATGTATTTATCATAAATCTTGAAAACATTCGCATGTTATTATTAACATATATGTTGATCATTTATTGATATTTTGTTCTAATTTGCATGTTATAGATTAAACAAAAGCATGCTTTGTAACCATTTTGCTATGAAAGATCTTGGTGAGGCTAATTTTATTCTGGGTATGAAAATTACCAAAACATATGATGGTATTTTTCTTGATCAATCGCATTACGTAGAAAAATTATTGAAGAAATATAATTATGTTGGATGCAAGCATGTTGTTACTCCTTTTGATTCTAGTGTTCATTTATTTTCTATTGAAAGTGATGATGAGGTGATTAATCAAGAGGAATATGTTAGCATGATTGAGAGTTTACGTTGTGCGACTGATTGTACTAGACCTGACATTGGTTATGCGGTAGGAGTACTTAGTAGATTTACTACCAAGCCTAGAAGAGACTATTGGTATGCAATGGATTGGATAATGAAATATTTATCCGGTACAAAATATTATGGTTTGTTTTATAAAAGGTATCCTGCTGTACTTGAAGGTTTTAGTAATGCTGATTGGAATACCTTGTCAGGTGCATCCCTTTCAACTACTGGTTATATTTTCACCTTAAGTGGTGGTGTTGTATGTTGGAAGTGTAAAAAAAAAAAAAAAAAAATGATTATTGCTAACTCAACCATGGAAGTTGAGCTTATAGTTTTAGCTTCAGTAAGTGAGGAAGCAAATTGGTTGATTGATTTATTACATGAGATTCCCTTATGAGAAAAACCAATTCCACCTATTTTAATTGATTGTGATAGTATTGCTATTATTGATAGAGTATAAAACCGTTACTATAATGATAATTCTAAATCCATAAGAAGAAAACACAGTACTGTGAGATCTTATTTGACTGACAGTGTTATTAACGTGGATTATGTTAAGTCTTGTGATGATCTTGCAGATCCACTAACCAAGGCCTTGATAAGAGAAAATGTCTAGAATTCATCGAGAGGAATGAGATTAAAACCCATAAATTCACGAGCAATGTATGAGGATACCCAACCTAGAGACCAGAGATCCTGAAAATCGAGTTCAATGGAAAAAAACGAATCATATGATGTTCGTGGGAAATGCACTATTTATTTTATTTCTCATTCCAATGATGTGAGTGTATTTATCCTATAATGTTGTGGATGATGAATTTTTGGAGAAACTCTCAATGAAATTCGGTAGCTCTTATGAGTAGGGTGTAAGAATTACAATAGCACCATTGACAGATTTTACCTATGTGAGTGTGAGAGTGAGGTCGCTCTCTATGAGATTTAGGTTTATTCTTAAATACACTCATGAAACTGGGATTAGCACAAAACCGTAATGTGCTAGCTAATAAAGCTAATGTCAACACCTGGATTATTGTGTATGAGTAATAATTCTTTATATCCCTTAAGCAGTCATAGCTCAAGTCTAAGACTATAACTGACTCTGTAGTAAAAGTTTTTATTTCACTAAGTGAGGGTTCAATGCAGAGCACACTTTTATGATGCATAATAATCTTTCTTTATCTGAAATATCTCTCTTTATTTATATTTTTTTTTATTAAAAATAGTGGGGAAATGTAGGTAATTTTTTTAATAATATTTATTTTTTTACCGTTACTTTCTTCCACTTTAAGTGCCTGCATTGAAGTATCATATATTTTTTATGTTTAGGAAAATGATTTACAAACAATATTTTTTCAACACTTTACACAATTATATTTTAAATAAGGGTTATTTTTGTAAAACATCTTATGAAAGTAACATAATTTTACAAAAATACCCTCATTTTATTACATTGTTGTGTAATGTATTGTACAATATATTATGTGTATATCACTACTCATATGTTTAAGTGTCAACGGGCTTGTTATTTAGTTGTCGTTGCTTTGAGTTTGGGTATTAAGTTAGCTTATTTAAGTTATAGTGGTTGGCTTATTTAAAGTTGTAGACGTTGGCATTAAAAGGTTGTTCACGTTGGCTCCTTTATTCCTTTTCCCGGTTACGTCTATGGACTATATCTATATATTTGATTAGTCCTTCGGTACAACAGGGTGATAACAAAAAACTTTAGAAAAAAAAAAAAAAAAAAGATAAGAGAAACAAGTTTAGTGAGTATATATTTTTTATAGTATTTTTTGTTGACCGTTTCTCACAGAGACGTCCGTGAGAACGAGTCTATTACTTAAGAGTCCTTGAAGTGGTCCAACACTCTTCCATCACGTTGATAATTGATCCCATGAAAATAGGATCACGTGGGACACGTAAACACCGAAGTTTGATGGAGGCTTCGGCTATAAATACAGTGTTTGATCCCCAGACTCACTTACTCAATTCCCTTCGATATTACACTATCTAAATAGAGTGGAGAAGAGTTTGGAAGTGCCAAACACAGAGAGAAACGCAACAAAATAGTGAATAGTATCAAGGCTGGAGGTATTTATTTCTTGGCTTTAAAACCTATCAATTCTTGTTTCTAAAGTGTAATTCCACATTCTAGAATTGTTTTTAGTCTAACAGTTGGTATCAGAGCAAGGTTTACCTCTGCCTTGATGTTTAAAATCAAAATTCGGTTCATCTCTGGTTTTTGGCAGAAATTTTTCAAAATTTGTAAGTTTTTTTTTAGATGGTTTTGACTTGAAAGAAGTTTAGAAATAATTTAGAAATAGTTTTTCTAAACTTTCTGTGCTTAAAAATGTGATTTTTGAGGTGAAAAATGGTCTAAAAATCGTGTTTCTGAATGCTGTTTGGAGGTTGAAGATGACCCAAACGACATGTCGTTTTCAGCCTTATTGAAAACGACATGTAGTTTAAGCAAGGAATGTTTCATTCAGTAATACTAAACGACACGTCGTTTTCAATTTGATGAAAACGACATGTCGTTTACTTCAGGAGTCTGTATCCCGTATAATGATAAACGACACGTCGTTTTCAATTTGATGAAAACGACATGTCGTTTTGTTTGAAGCAATTTTATCCAGTATAATGCTAAACGACACGTCATTTTCAATTTGATGAAAACGACATGTCGTTTTGTTCGGAAGCCATTTAACCAGTACGATACTAAATGACATGTCGTTTATAAGGTTGACAAAAACGACATGTCGTTTACATGGCTGTTTTTTGTTTTAAACAATAAGGAAAACGACAGGTAGTTTATATGGGCCTGTTTAAAAAAAAAAAAAAATTTTTTTTTTCTTCCACTTTTATTTAGATAACTTGAAAAGTGGGTTTTTTTTGGGCTCATGCCCTTTGTGCTTATAATTTATTTTTAATTATATGCAATTTGGATAATTGTAGTGTAAATTTATTTATTATGCTCATATTTAGTTTACATGAATTGATTAATTTTGCTTTATATTAATACATGCAATTTTTGGATGAGTATATAGTTTATAACATGAAATTAAATGTTATGCAGTTTTGATTATGCATTTTTTATGCTTATATTATGAATATTTTGTGCATAATAATAACATGTTAGTATTAGTTAAAATTATGTAATTCATAATATTAAGTTAGTCTTATGCAATTTGAATGTCTAGTGATCCATATAATTTTATGTTAATTAGAGAATAGCTATAACATCTTTAATTAAGTAAAATTATTATGATTGATTAGGATCACATAAAGAATATTAGACATTAATTGTAATTAATTATACTCAATATAATAAATTTTATCTCACATGAATTTTTATTATAATTATCTTATTAATTAGGATAAAATATCAGTTATTCATAAATTACCCACAGGAATTATGAATTAAGTAAATAATTTGATAGTTTTATCATAAAAGTCTAAGATAGAATATACATCAAATTATAATATACCCTTTAGAATTATGAATTAAGTAAATAATTTGATAAAATTCTATCATATAGATTAATTGGATCTACTTGAATTAAAAATTTAGCTCACAGGCAATTTTATGTCATTAGATTCAATTTTTAAAGCATGATTTATATTGGTAACACATGAATATTTATTTAGGCCTCAATTTTAACGTAAGTATGTAATCTATATGCAGTTATACAACCTACAAATTTCTCTGATATTCGTTATGATATCCCTGAACTTAAGGGAGATAATTACAAAGTCTGGAAGGAGAGAGTTCTTCTTCATTTAGGGTGGATGGACATAGACTATGCTATTAGAAAAGACGAACCACCAGCACTCACTGATACCAGCAATGCAGCAGCTATCGCACTTTATGAGCGATGGGAGCGATCTAATCGCCTCAGCATGATGTTCATTAAGACTAGAATTTCTGTTGGTATTCGTGGTTTTGTCGATCAGCATGAAAAGGTCTGAGACTTGCTAAAGGCCATTGATGAACAATTTGTCACTTCAAACAAAGCACTAGCAAGCACCCTAATCATGAAGTTTTCATCCCTAAGGCTCACCAGTGTGAAAGGTGTGCTTGAGCACATCATGCAAATGAGGGACAATGTGGCTCAATTGAAGAAACTCGAGGTTGAAATGTCAGAGTCCTTCCTGGTGCACTACATCTTGAACACCCTTTCGCATCAATATGGACTCTTCAAAATCTTATACAACACACATAAGGATAAATGGTCAATTAATGAACTCATGACCATGTGTGTTCAAGAGGAAGGGAGACTGATGATGGAACAACGTGAAAGTGCAATGCTAGCGACGCATGAAAGGGGCAAATCTCAAGCCAAGCTGAAAGGAAAAGGCAAAATACCTCCTCAAGGTGGTATTAAGAAAGATTCCAAGTGTTTTTTCTGTAAAAAGAAAGGACACATGAAGAAGGAATGCTCCAAATTCCAGAAATGGCTTGCAGACAAAGGTAATCCAACCTCATTTATTTGTTATGAATTTAATATGGTTAATGTCAATATTAACACATGGTGGATTGATTCTGGATCAACAATCCACATTTCAAATTCTTTGCAGGGTTTGCAAAACCTAAGGAAGCCAGTGGGAAGTGAGCGAAGCATCTTATCAGGAAACTAGATGGGCTCGCATGTGGAAGCTATAGGAACTTGCTATTTAATTTTATCTAGTGGTTTTGTTTTAAAGTTGGAAAAGACCTTTTATGTTCCAAGTTTCTCTAGAAACTTGATTTCAATTTCAAGACTAGTACCTTTTGAATATTCCTTTAATTTTTCAAATTCAACATTCAGTTTATTTTATAAATCTGATTGTGTTGGGAATGGTATTTTGTCTGATGATCTTTACTGCATTAATTTACAAAACAATACCACTTATGATTCAATGAATGTTCACACTGACACTAAAAGATGTGTTATTAATTATGATTCCTCTAAATTATGGCACCGGAGATTAGGTCACGTCTCCATAGATAGAATTAAAAGATTAGTAAATGAAGTGGTACTTAATACTCTGGATTTTACTAATTTTGAGACTTGTGTGGACTGTATAAAAGGAAAGCAGACCAACAAGGCAAAGAAAGGTGCCAATAGGAGTTCAGAAATAGTAGAGATCATACATACTAATATATGTAGTCCAGACATGGACTCACATGGTCAGAAATACTTCATCTCTTTTATAGATGATTACTCACGATATATGTATCTCTATATGCTTCATAACAAGAATGAAGCATTAGATGCCTTTAAAATCTTTAAGGCTGAAGTAGAGAAACAATGCGACAAGCAAATTAAGATCGTGAGATCATATAGAGGTGGAGAATATTATGGTAGATACACAGAGAATGGACAAGCACCTGGGCCATTTGCAAAGTTTTTTCAAGAGCATGGGATTGTTGCCCAGTATACCATGCCTGGTTCACCGGACCAGAATGGTGTAGCAGAAAAAAGAAACCGAACATTATTGGACTTGGTGCAGAGTATGCTTAGCAGCTCCAATCTTCCTAAATCATTGTGGGCTGAAACACTTAAGACGACAGTGTATATATTAAACTGATTTCCAACCAAGGCTGTTCCTAAAATGCCATTTGAATTATGGAAATGTTGTAAACCGAGTTTGCGACATATGCACATTTGGGGATGCCCGTCTGAGATGAGAATTTATAATCCACAAGAGAAGAAACTAGACCCAAGGACCATTAGTGGGTATTTCATTGGATATGCTGAAAGGTCTAAGGGTTATAGATTTTATTGTCCATCTCGCAGCACTAGGATTGTGGAATCAATAATGCAAAGTTTCTTGAAAATGACTTGATCAGTGGGAGTGATCAAACCAGGAACATAGTTTTTGAGAATGATCATTCAGAATCTCAACCTTCCACCTCAAGTGATAGAATGGTTATTGTTTACAATACCCCTCAAGTGCAAACTGGTGTTGAACAACCAATCATTGATATTCCACAAGCTGCTGATGACGTTCCAGTAGATCAAGTAGTTCAAGAGTTGCCAACAACTTTTGAACAACAAGTTGAACCATATACTTTTCAGGAAGATGATGGTGCAACATTAAGAAGATCTATTAGAGCAAGGAGATCAGCAATTCCTAGTGATTATGTTGTGTATCTGCAAGAATCTGACTATAACATTGGAGCCAAAAATAATCTCGAGTTCTTTTCACAAGCCATGAGTTGTAAAAAATCAGAATTATGGTACAATGCCATGAAGGAAGAGATGAATTCTATAAAGAGTAATGAAGTCTGGGATCTTGTTGAGTTGCCTAATGGTGTAAAAGCCATTGGATGTAAATGGGTCTTTAAAACTAAAAAAGACTCATTGGACAACATTGAGAGATACAAGGCAAGACTCGTTGCTAAAGGATTCACCAGAAAGAAGGAATCGATTACACGGAGACTTTCTCTCATGTATCTAAGAAAGATTCTTTGCGTGTTATTTTGGCATTAGTAGCCTATTTTGACTTAAAGTTGCAACAAATGGATGTGAAAACATCATTTCTCAATGGAGATCTAGAGGAGGAGGTTTACATGAAACAGCATGAATGATTCCACTCTAGTGATGGTGATCAATTGGTTTGCAAGCTCAAGAAATCCATATACGGTTTAAAACAAGCATCTCGACAATGATATTTGAAATTCCATAATGTAATTTCTTCATTCGGTTTTGTAGAAAACGTTATGGATCAATGTATATACCAGAAGGTCAGTGGGAGTAAAATATATTTTCTTGTTTTATATGTAGATGACATTTTGCTAGCAACCAATGATAAGGGTTTGCTGCATGAGGTGAAACAATTCCTCTCTAAAAATTTTGATATGAAGGATATGGGTGAGGCATCTTATGTCATTGGCATTAAGATCCATAGAGACAGATTTCAAGGTATCTTGGGTCTGTCTCAGGAAACATACATTAATAAAGTTTTAGAGAGATACTGGATGAAGGATTGTTCACCAAGTGTAGCTCCCATTGTGAAGGGTGATATGTTCAATTTGAACCAATGCCCAAGGAACGACCTTGAGAGGGAATAAACGAAGAACATTCCATATGCTTCTGCTGTCGGAAGCCTAATGTATGCTCAGGTCTGTACAAGACCTGACATTGCATTTGCTATAGGAATGTTAGGACGATATCAGAGTGATCCAGGTTTAGACCACTGGAGAGTTGCAAAGAAAGTAATGAGGTACCTTCAAGGAACCAAAGAATACATGCTTATGTATAGACGAACGGATAATCTGGAAGTAATTGGCTACTCAGATTCTGACTTTGCTGGCTGTATTGATTCACACAAATCAACATCAGGATATATATTTTTGATGGCCGGTGGAGCTATATCATGGAGGAGTGCCAAACAGACTTTGACTGCCACTTCCACTATGGAAGCCGAGTTCGTCTCTTGTTTTGAGGCTACTTCACATGGTGTATGGCTTAAGAGTTTCATTTCTGGGCTTAGAATTATGGATTCGATCTCTAGGCCATTGAGAATGTATTGCGACAATTCAACTGCTGTTTTTATGGCTAAAAACAACAAAAGTGGGAGTCGGAGTAAACACATCGACATTAAATATTTAGCTATAAGGGAACATGTTAAAGAAAATAAAGTGGTCATTGAGCACGTAAGCACTGAACTAATGATCGTTGATCCTTTGACTAAGGGCATGCCACCGTTGAAATTCAAGGATCATGTAGTGAACATGGGACTTGGTTTCATTATGTAATTTTTCATTGTATGAACAATGTTATTTTAATGAAATTCATAAATATTTTGATGTTTTTTCTCATATTGATGTGTATCTTAATTTAAATTTTGAGAAAAATTCATCTATGTTGGACCAAGAATAAACATAGAGTTTATTCATTAAGAAATTGTTCCCACATAAATTATAATGTTTAAAGAATAAATACATAGTAATACATGGAAGGTAATACTCGTCATTAGAGGACCTATCGCCATGATTCATGTATTTATTACTTAAATGGAGATTATCGATGAGTTTAAGATGAAATCTTTGATTATGAGTGTGGACCAAGTGAGAGAATGTTGACCGTTTCTCACGGAGACGTCCATGAGAACGAGTCTATCACTTAAGAGTCTTTGAAGTGGTCCAACACTCTTCCATCACGTTGATAATTGATCCCATGAAAATAGGATCACATGGGACACGTAAACACCGAAGTTTGATGGAGGCTTCGATTATAAATACAGTGTTTGGTCCCTGGACTCATTTACTCAATTCCCTTCGGTATTACACTATCTAAATAGAGTGGAGAAGAGTTTGGAAGTGCCAAACACAGAGAGAAACGTAGCAAAATAGTGAATAGTATCAATGGCGGGAGATATTTATTTCTTGGTATTAAAACCTATCAATTCTTGTTTCTAAAGTATAATTTCACATTCTAAAATTATTTTTAGTCTAACATTTCTAGGTAAAAGAAATGTGTTCTTTTGGTAGAGCTTTGAGCTCAACCACTTGTACAGAATTGGTTCAGGCTATATGATGATCAGTTGACTTGTTGTATCCTAGAAGAGTCAAGTCAAGAGGAGTTCTA
Organism: Juglans microcarpa x Juglans regia; assembly: GCF_004785595.1. Lineage (NCBI taxonomy): Eukaryota > Viridiplantae > Streptophyta > Magnoliopsida > Fagales > Juglandaceae > Juglans > Juglans microcarpa x Juglans regia. Next base: position 5,389,809 of record NC_054608.1, on the reverse strand, counting down.
CTACACCAGTTAATCTGAGACTTTGTACACCGCAAAGAGTTTGAATCTTCTTAAAAAGAGCGATATTTCTATGCTTCAATCCAAATTAGTTTCGTGTGAATGTTAAATTCATTGTATTTTTTATGATATTATTATGTATTTTTATATGCAGGATTAGACACTTTTCAAAAAATGAGGGACACAAATAAAATTGGAAGAATGTGTGGAGGAGGAGAATGAGAAAAGGATATAAAAGAAGATAGAGGGATGATGAAAAGGAGAGGAGGTGAGCGGCGGCCGCTGGAGGAGATGAACAAGGAGAGGAGACCAAGACAAGGAGAGGAAAGTGAGAGATGAGATAACCTTGCAACACCTCTTTCTGTTGTGCCAGTTCACAAGTGGACTAGATCTAGCTCCTAAAGAGAAACACCATTCCAGAGTCTTTAATTTGCCTCGGTGGCAATGGACCTCCTATATATATATATATATATATATATATATATATATATATATATATATATGCGCTTGTGCAAGAGAGGGTGCCTCTCTCAATATAAAGCCACTAGCAGGATCACTACTAGCCGATGTGGGACTAAGCCCGTCACGCACCATCGACCCTCCCCTCACGGGGGTCCTAGCAGCGGCCCACTCGCCTTCCTTCTAGAACCCTTGCCAAGAGCGGTCCTGCATGCCACACGGGTATCGGTTCTGGCTCTGATACCAATTAAGGTAGAACTCTCCCACAAAAGCGCTTGTGCAAGAGAGGGTGCCTCTCTCAATATAAAGCCACTAGCAGGATCACTACTAGCCGATGTGGGACTACGCCCGTCACCTCTCTCAATATAAAGCCACTAGCAGGATCACTACTAGCCGATGTGAGACTTCCCCGTCACGCACCCTCGACCCTCCCCTCACGGGGGTCCTAGCAGCGGCCCCACCCACCTTCCTTCTAGAACCCTTGCGAGGAGAGATCCTAATGCCCCACGGGTATCGGTTCTGGCTCTGATACCAATTAAGGTATATATATATATATATATATATATATATATATATATATATATATATATATATATATATATATATATATATATATATACACACACATACATGGAAGGCAAGAATAAGCTCATTGTTTATGGTATCTGATCAGTACCCCATGATGTCTTCTCACTTTCTAAACAAATAAGCTCATGAAGTGTAGCAAAAGACCATCACCAGGCTCGAACAAAAACAACTGAAGCAAAAGCTCATAATAATAGGACTCCCGGCCCCTCTCTCAATGCATGCATCTTCGACCATCGCTATTTGCAACCATAATTGACTTATTTTGATAAAAAATAGTCATTTTAATAAAAAGTAACTGATAACAAATAGTTGTTTTTTTTATTATTATTAATGCATAGAAATCAAGAAGCAATATTACTCAACCAATTAAATTCAGTTAAAGCATCAACCATGGCGCGAGACAGATGATCGATCATGATGTAAGAAATCCTCTTTGATGGTCAGCTTGTTATCTTTACTTTATTATCATTAATAAAGAATATTATCATGAGGATTAAAAAAAATTGCGTGTCGAATTATTTATCACAAAAAAATCAAGCCATTCAATGCAGCATGGTAAACCTAGACCTAGCTAGCTAGCTAGCTAGTGGGGATGGATGTCCATGCATGCATGCCCTCCAAAAACTTCCCCTTCAAGTAATCTTGACTGAAACATGAACATGCAATTTGTCTTTTTTCATTCTTTCTCTCCGCCCTCTCTCGTTTTTCCAACAAAACTGATGGCTACGTACGTCTGCTACGTTGACCTTAAACTCAAGTTGGCCATATGGCCTAAAATCCTGATCCAGTACTGCAGACCTTGGAAGAACTATTGACTAATATATAAAGGATTAGTTTCCTTTGAAATTGAATCACAAGCCTTGACTGCCCTGCATTTACCCAGCAAATTGCATTTTCACCTGCTTTGAAAATTTATTCTCAATAGTACTCCATCTAAATTATTTGTGTATGATATAGCTAATGATCACAAGTCACTCTATATATTTTTAGCTAATGATATGTGTAGTACTCTCTCTCTCTCTCTCTCTCTCTCTCTCTCTCTCTATATATATATATATATATATTAGCTTATTTCTTCTATTTTTTAGATTATTTAAATATTACTTTTTATTATTTCTTTATTCATTTTAAAAAAATATTTGTGTCTGAGAAATATCAAGAAAGGGAGAAAAAAATTAAAAATATTTATGTAGATAAATAGTACTGCTTATCCAAATTATATTGATCATGGAGATCATTTTTTAACCATTGATACCAGCTTGTATACAAAATGGATAAATCGTTATTATTGTTCTCACCCTGCGGATCATTGATTCTTGAAACGAGATTATTAATAAAAAGGTTTTCGACGTAGGTTGGATATATGGCCGGCCAAAAACATAGGGAAACCAGACCATCAATGACCGACGTGAGAACAACTAGGTGTGAAAATTTGTCGGTCCAGACTGAAAATATCGATTGGATTGAAAATCAAGTTGGTCTATCTCAATCCATGGTGTCTGAAAAATTTGATTTTCAGTCCGATCCCAGGGTATGGTTTTTTTGATCGGACTAGGCCGAAATGTTTACATATACATTTTTTAAATATTATTTTATATAATAGTTGTATAAGTTAATTTTGTAATTTTTATCTAATCTATCACTATTGACCATATAAAATGTGAAATAATATATGTTATTAATTAACTAATATATTATGAGAAATGCTTCCCAGCGGTTAGGTTGAAAAACCCACAAAAGCAGCCTTCTATTCAACTAACTCCATTTAATAAAATACACTGTAAGACAAATACGCTCCACCACAAAGAATCACGATCGTATGTATGCTATTTGCCTTCTCATTTGCACTGCCCGCCCCTCTCTGCCCCTTTTTCCTTGCTGCATCCCTTTGCACTGCCCTCAGTTCAACGCCGATGCGAGCACCTCAGTGCGACGCTCTCTTCCTCGCACCACCCCTCTCTGCCCCACTCTTTTCCTCGCTGCCCCTCTCTTGCATAACTTTTATCAAACACCTAAAATGGAAGCGTTTCTGAACAGATGAGGAGAAATGCAAAAACAACATTTCTTACACATAAAAATTACACCATAAAATGCAACCAATAATTAATATTACAGCCACAATCAATTTGCAAACAAATCAGGTAAGTCCTGATGATCTATCGATCCCAAAGAGTCCAAACAATTTACATTCTAAGCAGTTTACACGAGTAATTTACATTCCAAGCAAAATAGAATTTAGGGTTGGTCAAAAGGCATACTAGAAATGGTTATCGCTACTGCGAAGAGGGCTGAGCGTCGATGAAGGGGGGTTCTGAAGGGGGCCGACGCCGATGTCGATGGGTTTAGCTTTCGGGTGCGACTTGTGGGGGAGTTCCTCTGGGTTGAGCTTTGACAAAAGGGGTGCGATTAGTGGTGAGTTCCGCCGACGCAGCTGGGGGTTCCTGTGGTGCGATTCCTTTGGGTTGAAATAAGCTGGGGTTCCTTTCGGGTGCGAAAGGTAAGGAGCTGAAATCGCACAGGAGTAGTGCTGCTTCAGGATAATTGTGGTGGCAGGCTTAGGTGTTTCTATGTGACTGGCAGGCTGTTATTTGCCTAATTCCAGCCCGATCGGTCCTAAGGATTTCCCATATATTATATGATAATATATGTTATTATATGTAAATACATACTATACTATTTACTCTTAATTAAAGTAATTAGATAAGTTTTTTTTAAGGTGCATAAGTTGCAAGTAAGCATGAATAATCTATAGACAATGAAATTATTTAATATTCATTAACTATATATAAAATGTTAGAATTCTAATATAGACTATTATGAATACTAAAGTACTAAGTTAGTAACTATTAACATCATAAATATAATGATTTTTTAATGAATTAGTTATATAATCTACATTAAAGAGCTCACTTAATTTTAATTTTACTAATGTAATTAATTTGTCGTATTAATTTATTTGCCAAAAAAAAGAAAAGAGGAAAAAAACGTTCCTAACTCATATGGACTGATTGGACCGATAGTTAACGGTCTAGTCCGGTCTGGTAAATGGGTGGACCGAACTTTTGGTCTATGACCCTCAGGACAAGATCAAACTGATTACACTTCTAGTGAGAACTCATCGCTAATGCAAGCTCTTCAATCTTGGTGACAACGCTGGCTACAAATGTGTCAAAACCCCAAGTTTTGTAGCCCACGGCCAAACTGCCACCATGCCATGACAAGCTTTGATGGGCCCATGACTAATGCCCTGACACAGACACTAACAAGGCTGGACAACCCCATGGCCCATGCCTCAACACTGCTGCTAACATGCCCCAACAGCCCCATGGACAAGGCCTTGACAGCCTCTCAACCAATGTTTTGAATATCGTACCGGAAGCCGTACCTGTTAAGGCACTGGAATGAAATATTTCGGTACCAGTAACATTTCGTGTACCGTTTCGGGATAATATTTCGGTCACGATACCGTTTCTGTACCGGTACCGTTTTGTGTATCATTTCAGAATAATTTATACCTGGATAAATGATATACATACAAGCATTAACTGTATTCCAAATAACAACAAAATAAGTCATAAACTCAATACTTCTCAATACAAGTCTTAAGTTTTAAGTTGCAACTAATATAAAGTTATAAATACCAACATTATCATGATAAAATCATTAACGTCACCACTTCATCAAAAATACTAATTATCATCAAAAAGACAATAAGGATCAGGATTCGACATGTTAATCAAAATATTTTCATCAATGTCATCAACATCAACACCAACCTTATCATTGTCTTCCTCATTTAGTGAGGCTAATGGCTCCTTAATATTTGCCCAATTCAAATCTTCTCCATCAAGAAGTTCAGATTCTTCACTCACCCATTCTTTCATCAAATTAATGTTTTCAAGATTGATTGGATCTAAAGCATCTCTTCCCTTTTTTATGCTCCTGTCAAACTAAAATCAAACATAAGTGAAAATGTTATATATTCTGTCAGCTAGTCTTTCATTTCTCGCTCACTAGTCAAGCCAGTCTGTCTGGAAGTGACTTAGACAAATCTTTTTTGTCGATAACCTCAGACCAATCAATCGAATATTGATTAATACGTAATCGATCGAACACTACTTGAAAATGAAAACGGCTCTTCTGTTCAGAAATGAATTTACCTCTCTCTCAGCTTCAAATTATAACGAACAAATACTAGGTCATTCAAACGTTTATGCACTAATCTATTTCTCTTCTTCGAATGAATAAAATCAAATGTGCTTCAGTTTCTCTCACATCCAGTTGCACTACAATATTGACTTAGTACTCGAACAGCAAACCTTTGAAGCGTTGGAACCTCGCAACCAAATTGAGTCCACCATGCAATTATAACAATAATGCAATTATAAATTATTAATTAAATACAAGTAAAAATAAAATAAGATAAAATTTAAAGTACAAAGTCACATTATTTAACAAATAATATTGATAAATGATAATACCTGAATTAATCTTATCGCGCTGGCGAATTACTAAAGAATGTCCAGACTCACCTACTGCATTTTTATATAAGTCAAGTTCTGCAATGATCTTGTCTTGATTATCGAGATCAAGTTCCATCTTCATAACACAACTGTTGAAGCCTCTTACAACATCATTTTTATTTTTAAAATTGGGGCTATAGTAAATTCCAGAGTTAAGAAAACAACCCCCGCATGTAATGGACTGTGAAGCTGCCTATCCCATCTAGAATCAATGATCCTGGTGAATGGACTGAATAAACTAACTTTGTTATTACATCTTGCTTTTATGTTCTCTTTGACTCTTTCCATTGCATCATACAAGTATCACATTGCAGGCTTCTCATCCCCGTTAACAAGTCGTAGAACACGAACCAAAGGCTCACTAACTTTGACAATAAATTGACATTGAGTCCAAAACTCTTTATCTTCTAAAACGATCCCAGCTATCTCCTTCCCTATGTTGCTCTTAGAATGACTTGATACAATCCATTTATCACAAGTAAACATTTGTCTGAGTTCTTTCTTAAACAAGAGCAAATGGATACTTAAAAAATTTGTCGCAAATCTTGTAATTGCAGGACGACACAAATCATGACCTTTGATAAAGTCTTTTCTCATCAATGCCAAAACCCAACTATGGTTATAGATTAACTTTGTTATCTTTTTTGCCTTTTTTATAGTATCATCAATAAGGGGAAAATATCTTGGATCAGAAAAATTCTCCAACATTAAGTCTATGCAATGAGCTGCATATAGGGACTAGTAGAAAGAGCCATACTTCTGCTGTAACTTTTTTCCTGCAGCTTTATAACTTGCATCATTGTCCGTTATGAATTGTACAAGATTCTCAGCTCTAATTTCTTGAACAACCTCATCAAAGATATTAAATAATATTTCAGCATCTTTTCTAAGGCCATATGTATCAACAGACTTCAAGAACATTGTACATTTCGGACAATAAACTAGAAAGTTGATTAATGATTGTTGCTTTTGGTTTGTCCAACCATCTGCCATTAGTGAACAACCGCTCTCATTCCAAACCTGTTTAATTTGTTGCAAATAATCTTGAACCTCATCCACAACCATCTTTAATAAATTTCCTCTCAACTCATATAAAGAAGGGCCCTTGAATCCTGGCCCGATGGCAGTCATGGCATCAATAGCTAGTTGATAAAACTTGGATTAAGCCGCATTGAAGGGCAGATTAGCATCATACCACCAGCGTGCTACAGACATCTTTGCTTTTATAATCATCTCATTTGAACACATAGAACTCTTAATTGAAGGTTGGGCCCCATGAGTTGTTCTTAGAGCAAAAAATCTACTCAATCCCCTCACTGATTTTCCAGTTCCAGATTCTTTCTACTTCCCCTTACCTTTTGAAAGATGAGATTGTCCCTCCATACTATTACTATCATCAATATCATCAGATGTTAAATCTATATCGCCTTCAATCTCTGACCTTATTTTTCTTTTCTTCTCTTTGTTTTTTTTCATTTCATCAAGTAACTCCTTCATTTGCCATTTTACATCTTCAGAGACATTTTTACATGCTTCTACATCGCCTGGAATCTCAGCTAGATGATGCTTCAACCGAGTGATCCCGCCACCTCTAATTACTTTATTACAATATAAACATTCAGTATTATTTCTTGCTCCTGGCACTGCACGTGCATGGGCCCATGCTGGATCTTCTAATCTTATAAGAGCAAGTGTTGGAGTTGAAGTCATACCATCGGTTGATTGACAACTAGACATTTTTAACTATTAAAGTATAAAAATTAACACTTATAAGTAAGAAAAATTAAAAAAAGTCAAAAGAAATAAGAAACTTAGAATCAGAATCAGAAAGAACCCACCAAGTAAGACTGCTTCAGTAGAAAATTAGGAGTACAAGAAAGCATACTGACCAGAGCGTTCTTCCATACACCAAACTTGAAATAAAGATGTTGGGTCTATGAAAACTCAATCAAAACCTGTAAATTTAACTAGAATAGTTAACTTTCTCAATTTTCATATGCAAACATGAGTGGCTTTCAATATTAAAACAAAATCAATACACATTCATTGATGGGAGTGTCTCCAACTACGGACTTATTCTCTCAAAATAATTATTTCAAAAACCATATGCTTATAATTCATGTCATATGGCACTATATAATCATTTGGCATATATATATATATATATATATATATATATATATATATATGAACATATATACCTATTTACATGAAATTCTAGGTGCCCAACGTGCACACAGTTTTTGTCAAACAGGTGCATCGACCAACTTGCATCCAAATATTTTTAATTCAATATACATCTCATGATGGAACATATCAAAACTAGAAACTAAAAAAAGTCTAAATTTCTACTTCCGTCAAAGAAAATAAAAGATAAAAAAATATTTATTTTACCAAATATTTTTAAGAAAATAAAAAACTTTATCAAGCTTCAAAGTTGAGGGAAAAAATTATCAAGCTCCAAAGTTGCACAAATTACAGATCCCATAAGGTTTCAAGAACAAACTTGAAAAATAGAATAATTATGGAGGAAAAACTGAAAAAGAGCTTACCTTTGTGCGATATAGTTTTAGACAAGCTGCTTGAATTGGAATTTGGAAATCACTATCGCAGAGCTTGAGAGAAGAAAGGACTCAGAGGAGAGCTTGAGAGTTAAGAGAGTTATGGCTAAAATCAATTTGGGCAAAGAAGAAAATTCAAAGACTCAAAAGTGTTTTGTCAAAACCCTAAGTTATGTCAAAGTCTAAATTCCGAAATAGCCCTTAAGTGCTTAATCAAATTAAGAAACTGCCATCCAAAATTCAAACCAAACGGCAAGTTGGCTGTAGATTTTTGTACAGGCCGAAATATATGTTTCGGCTGGAAAATCAAATACCGGCCGGTACAGGACAGTGCACCGGGTATTTTGGGCGGTACGAAATGCAGATATAAACTATACCAGCCAAGTGGCCGGTACGGAAAATACAGGCCGTACCGACCGGTACAGTACGATGTCAAAAACACTGCTCTCGACACTATCACTAACATGTCTTGACAACACCACAGTAGCCCCACATACATGCCATGACCCCCTGCCATGACATGCCCAGGACAGCCCCACAGGCATGCCATGGCCCCTACCATGACACGCCCAGGATGCAAGTGAGGATAGTGACTAGGCTAGCAGTGCGCATAGCACGCCTAGCACACGCAGCAGCCCAGCGTGCATGCCCAGCTTGCAGCGCAGGAGTAGCTCCTAGGCCCCTTGCCTGGGCCATGCCAGCAGGCAGCCCCAGTGCTCAGACCATGCTAGTAGACAGCCCAACACCTGGGCCATGCTAGCAAGCAGCCCTAGCGACCAGGCCATGCCTGGGCCATGCCAACCACATGCCAGCCATGTCAGCCATGCTCATGGCCCATGCCATGGGCTAGCCTAGGCCACCAAGGGCCAACATATGACACGGGCCATCATGGGGCCCACCTAAGACCTATTTTACAAGGGGACCTTTTAGGATTTTTCCACCTATGTTATTGCTTTAAATAGGACCCTTAAACATTTCTTTTACATCTTTTGACATTTTGGCAAATTTGTTTGTGGATGACTTGTGTGTTCTTGAGAACTCTTTTGGTGCTTTTGCATTTGGGTTACTTGGTTGCAATTCGTGAATCTCAAGGAGAGGAACGTCACCTTGCAATTCGTGAATAGGTGTTGATTCATTTTATCAATTTCTTGTTCATTTTCCATTAAATTTTCATATAATCCATTTACCAATCTTTTGCATATTTTCTATTCTCTATTCAAAAATCCAAAAATACATTGTTGTTCTTATATTTTTTAGTTTGTTCATATCTTTTCTTGTATTTTCTCGCATATCAAACATTCTGTAAGCCTTCATCCTTCAAATCCCATATTTTCCATAATCTCCACTTTCCAAAGTTAGCTTTTGTTCATCCAACTAAGCCCTAGCTCAAATTTCCATTACCTCCATCATTCTATACACATCATTTGCCTTAGTTGGAAACCCTAACCTTCCATAAGGATTTCCTAAACTTTAGAAATTCTAACCCTAGCATCTCTTCATCCAACTAAACCCTAGCCAAAACGCTAGAGTCCCACAAGGTAATTCCTACATTTTAGGAATCCTCATCCCATCCTCTAAATCCAACCCTAAAATCACTTTATCTATTGAATCACTCAATCTCTCAAATCACTCAATCCCTAAAATCACTTATTCCCTAGAATCACTCAAGTCAACCAAAGACGTTCATCCTCTTACCATATCTAAATCCTATCTTCCCCATCTTATCTTAGCCAATCCCTAAATTCAAGGAACAACCCTAGACTAATTCAAACACCACCAAATCCTCCTCCCAAACCCTAGTACATCATCCTACACTCCAACCCTAGCCACCTCATCCCAAATTCGTAATTCCTTTAGCCACCACTCAAAATCCTAGCCTCACTTCACCATACCGACCCTGAGCATCATCCAAGTGGCGCTAACATCAAGGGCAACCTTCAAGTCGTTCCACATTGCATCAACTACACCAAATCATCAGTTAGATAACCCGCACTCATCATCATCATCAATTCTATCACTAAACACCAAACCTTCATCAACCTAGGGATCCTCCATTGCCACTATGTCAAGGCCAAGTAAATTGTGAAGGCACATTCGGTCATCACAAGAACAAGGCGAGCTCGTGGACCCCTAATGTTTATGGACTAGATCGAGATCCGTAACATTAATTGGTGCCTTCATTGAGAGGTTTCATTTAGAGAGCTTTCTTGCTTGGTGTTCTAGAGAAGTGCTCACTTCTCTTCGAGGTAAACAATGCGTTAACTCAATCTTGTGATTGGGTTAGAGAATCCCTCTTGGATTCCACTTTATTATTATTATTGTGTTGTGAACCGATGTTTGGGGGTTAAGGTAAAGGACAGAGTGGTGTTACATGTACGGATCGACCACCCAAGAAGGTGGGGGATCCAAGGTTGGACATTGAGTGTGTGCAAGAGGGGTTGACCACCCTAGAAAGTGGGGGACCCAAGGTTGGACTTTTGAAGCCTTGAGCAAGCATCCAAGAGAGCTAAGTTGCTGCCTAAGATTGTTTTATGCTGAATTTTCAGTTTGCAAGCCAAGTTCCAAGTTGTTTTGTGTCAAGAATTTGAAGCACAATGCATGGGGGCATTCTAGAAGCCGAGGGGCAAAGTGGTTCCAATAGGAAATGTATTGAGGTCTTGGAAGGGCACACCACAAGGCTCACCAATGTCCTTGACGAGGTCACCACTATTATGGCCGAGTGAAGGATAGCCTTGAATGTCACTTACCGAGATAATAAGGAGAATAGAAGATCGATGGAAGCCATAAGAAGAAAGACAAATGCATGCCTTAAGAGGCTTGAGAGAAGGATTGTTGAGGGAAATGGCCATGGGCCACATCCCTATCCGAATGGGCAAAGGCATGATGTCTTTGTTGATGGGGTCGAGACAAGTGTTACGGGATCCATGCATGAATCACCAAAAATCGAGTTTAGAAGAGGAGAAATAGTAAAAATGAACATGTGGTGGTGGAGAGGTGGATACGTAATAATGAGAACCACACTAGAAGCCATAGTTTGAGGGGAGGGCCTCAAGATGTGGGGCTTGAGCATCAGCAACATGATGAAGAACATGGGGCCGAATTTGAGTATGAGCATGAGAGGCCTTATGGCCATGGTGACTATTTTGATAGAAGGCACCATGTTCATGAAAGGGATAGAGGCCATCGAGGAAGGAGATATGAGGATGACCATTATGACGAAAGAAGAGGAAACCGAACTTATGACCGGAGACCTCAAAGGCCAAAGGTGAACTTTCTCAAGTTTAATGGTGGTGATCCATATGAATGGGTAGACAAGGTTGATCATTACTTTCATGCGTATGAGCTGCCTAGACAAGAGAGGGTGTCGACGACATGTTTTTATTTGGAGGGAGAAGCAAGTAAGTGGTGGAGGTGGATCCAAGACCAATATGAGAAAGAGAGAAGACGATTGGGGTGGATGACCTTTGAAAAAGAGTTCCTTATGCAATTTGGCTCATCCTCTATTATTAATCACCATGGCTGACTTGCTAAGATGAGGCAAGAAGGAAAGGTGCACAATTACATTGAGGATTTTCGACAACTTCAAACTATGGTGAGAGGTTGGTCCGAGTAGGCAATTGTGGGCACCTTTATTGATGACTTGAAGCCTTGGTTAGCCAAGGAGATCAAGTTGAAATAACCTACAAGGTTTCAAGAGGTCATGATGATGGCATAGATTCTAGAAGAAAACACTAATATGGCGAAACGTCAATCTAAGGAGATAAGGAGCAAGCTTACTACACCTTTGCAAACCAATGTTCCTTGGAAAGGTAAGGAGGAAATGAGGAATGTTTTTTAGTCCAGGCCGCTTGAAGTGAAAAAGCTCACAAGAGAAGAAGTCCAAGAAAGAATGAAGAAGAGCCTTTGTTTCAATTGTGGTGAGAAATGGGGCATAGGGCAAAAATGTAGATCGGGACAAATGTACATGTTGATTGATGAGAGAAATAAAGAAGAGGATGATGGTTGCTTTGTTGAATCATCTAGCCAGGAGTTTGATTAAGAAGAGGCCAAATCTAATGAAAAAGAAGAAGAGGCCAAGTTGTTCCTTAATGCCATGACCGTGATCCAAAAGCATGCCTCCATGAGAGTGATGACATGGACAGGGAGGTTTGAAGTCACATTGTTGGTGGATAGTGGCTCCACACATAACTTTATCAACTCCAATATTGTCACCAATGTTGGGTTGAAATCTATTGCTATAGAGCTATTTGAGGTGAAGGTAGTGAATGGGGAAGAGTTAAAATGTGAAGGGCTAGTAAAGTAAGCGAAAATGAACGTACAAGGGGTGAGAATAGTGGCAGACCTACATGTGCTTCCTTTAGTAGAGCTTGATGTGGTTTTGGGCAATCTATGGCTCAAGGGCCTTGGAAGGGTAGTGCTTGACTAAAACAAGTTGACCATGGAGTTCAAGTTCGGGTCCAAGAAGAACATTTGGGCAACTTTGGCATCCAAGGAAGCCAAGTCGTGTGAGGCCTCAATATTAGAGAAGTTGGGCAAATGTGGGTTACATTGTTTTGCCATAAAGATGGCTAAGGAAGAGTATGAGGAGATGGCATGGAGATTTTCAAATTTGATCCTTGAGGGCATGGATGTGCTTGAAGGGAGGGGAAATGTCAAAACCCCAAGTTTTGTGGCCCACAGCCAAGCTGCCAACCATGCCATAACAAGCCTTGATGGGCCCATGGCTGATGCCCTGAGACTGCCACTGACAAGGCTGGACAGCCCCACGGCCCATGCCTCGACATTGCTGCTGACGTGCCCCGACAGTGCACAGACAAGGCTTTCACACTGTTGCTGACAAGCCTTGACAGCCCCTCGACACTGTCGTTGACATGCCTTGACAGCACCACAGCAGCCCCACAGGCATGCCATGACATGCCCATGACAGTCCCGCAGGCATACCATGGCCCTTGCCATGGCACACCCAGGACGCCCAGTGAGAGTAGTGACCAGGCTAGCAATGCGTGCAGCAGCCCAGCACGCATGCCCAGCGCATGCAGCTACCTAGCATGCATGCCTAGCGCGCAATCTAGGAGCAGCACCCATGCCCCTTTCCTTGGCCATGCCAACTGGCAGCCCTAGTGCCCAGGCCATGCCAACAAGTAGCCCCAATGCCCAGGCTATGCCAATAGGCAGCCCCAGTGCCTAGGCCATGCCAGCCACAAGCTAGTAGCCATACCAGCCATGCCCATGGGCCAGCCTAGGCCACCAATGGCCAACATATGACATGGGTCATCATGGGGCCCACTGAAAACCTATTTTACAATGGGACCTTTTACGGTTTTTCCACATATGTTATTACTTTAAATAGGACCCTTAGACGTTTCTTTTACATCTTTTGACATTTTGACAAATTCCATTGTGGATGGCTTGTGTGTTCTTGAGAACACTTTCGGTGCCTTTACACTTGGCCTACTTGGGTGCAATTTGTGAATCCCAAGGAGATGAACATCACCTTGCAATTCGTGAATAGGTGTTGATTCATTTTATCAATTTCTTGTTTATTTTTCATTCAATCTTCATATCATCCATTTACCTATCTTTTGCATATTTTCCATTTTCTATTCAAAAATCCAAAAATACATTGTTGTTCTTATATTTCCTAGTTTGTTCATATCTTTTCTTGCATTTTCTCACATATTAAACATATCCTAAGCCTCCATCTTTCAAATCCCATATTTTCCATAATCTCCACTTTCCAAAGTTAGCTTTACTTCATCCAACTAAGCCCTAGCTGAATTCTCATTGCCTCCATCATTTCATACACATCTTTTGCCTTAGTTGGAAACCCTAGTCTTCCATAAGGATTTCCTAAACTTTAGGAATCCTAACCCTAGCATCCCTTCATCCAACTAAACCCTAGCCAAAACCCTAGAGTCCCACATGGTAATTCATACATTTTAGGAATCTTGATCCTATCCTCTAAATCCAATCCCTAAAATCACTCAATCCCTTAAATCACTCAATCCTTCAAATTACTTAATCCCTAAAATCACTAATTCCTTAGAATCACTCAAGTCAACCAAAGACCTTCATCGTCTTACCATATCCAAATCCTATTTTCTCCATCTTACCCTAGCCAATCCCTAAATTCAAGGAACAACTCTAAACTCGTTCAAACACTACCAAATCCTCCCCCCAAACCCTAGCACATCATTCTACACTCCAACCCTAGCCACCTCATCCCAAATTTGTAATTCCCTTAGCCGCCACCAAAAACCCTAGCCTCACTTCACTATACCAACACTAAGCATCATTCAAATGGCGCCAACATCAAGGGAAACCTTCAAGCCGTTCCACTTTGCATCAAACACATAAAATCATCAACCTAGGGACCCTCCATTGCCACATAAGTTCAAGGCCAAGCAAGTTGGCAAGGCACATTTGGTCATCACAAGAACATGGCGAGCTTGTGGACCCCTAATGTTTAAGGACTAGATCGAGGTCACTAACAAAACGGCAGTTAATAACTGTGAGTATGCATTGTTATGATTTACTACATTGTTACCCTAATTTGAGATTTTTCCACTTAATAATACACCATTGTGATTTACTGGCAGTATTGCTAAAAAGGTTGATGTCTTTCTTTAAAAAACTGCTTACTTTTTGTTTATAAGAGGAGTATGTGGGGGTGTGTGAGTGAAACACGACCCAAGTTGAGATGAGACATTATCTTAATAGAGTTTCTTTGGTTACTTGGGAGCATCTAAGGACTGGTGACGTCACTTGGATTGTCGTCGTGGGACAATGGTCTCAAACAAGATGATAACGCTCTCGGATTGAAGCAGCGGCCTCTCGATCGGCGGTGGCTACAAGATGCCGTGGTTAAAGACAGGGCATGAAACCAAACGTTGCTCGTTATGAAGTCATACACGGAATCATCACCTGCAGTATGGGAAAGAGAGCTAAGGTGTGTGTATGAAGATTCTAAGGAGAGATCGTGGTGCACACATTTAAAATTGAAAAAGGGTTGATAAGATGGTTTTCGTACATTATTAATTTTCTCTTGAGTTATAACATACCGAGGTTCACTGTGGTAGTCTCACTACAATTTCATTCATCAAAATCGTGGGTTTTTTAGTAGATGTAAGAATCGAGGTGGATTACTAGCAAGAGGAACCAGTGCATCCCGATGTTTAATATAGAGGTCTATCTCCATCTTGAGTTAGTGTTGTTCTGTAGTACTATGTTGATTATTTTAAGTTGGGCAATGAACAAATTATGGTCTGTCATATCCTTACTATGGTGGTGATGCGACTTCTCTTCTACTTTTTTTTTTTTAGTCACGACCTGTATCCTAAACTTTTCTGTTGTAATCTATCTCATACACGCATAATATTTAACAGAATGAAAAACATATAACCCGTATTGTGTGCATCCTAATGTCGTAGCCTCTATCAAATCCCAAACGGAAGTTGGGACACAAAAATCATAAAAAATATATGAATAAAAAGATATATATCAAAATTGTGTATATATATATATATATATAACAATTTATACAAATCTCAATGTTCCGTGTAAACTTTGAAGAAAAATAGAATTTATTAAAAAATCAATTTTTTATAATTAATTTTAAACCGAGACTTGTATGTCTTGCACGCAAGTTAACATTACTCGTATATAAAAGCAGATGATCAACGGCAAATCCAAAGCATAACGTTGGTGCATAGGCAGTGACAATTATTGATGTTATCGAATTGACCTTGTTAGCAACGACCCTCGGTAGTCGGTGTGTTTCGCGGCAGCCACGACCGTACATCACAGACAACCTCAGGACGGTCCTGTATCCTCTACATAATCTCTCTAAAACAAAAAGGACTACGTCGAGGGTCCACGTGGGGCCTCACCCCTCTTTCCGAGTCAAACATACATACCAACCGTAGGTCCGTTATCTCCCTGTTTTTCATAGAAAGCCAAGAAGGAGCGGGTGAAATTGATACGCTATATACTGTAAAGCTCTCTCCTGCTTTTAGCAATTATGATTTCCCCCGCCAGCTTTCCCACTTGATCTCTCCAAACCGCATCTTAACTTCCACCCATTTCTGCTTTTCCTTTGCTCTTTTGCTTCCTTCAGCGACATTCGAATCATTAGATCAATAGGTAAATGAATTCAGACAGTGCTGCCATGGTAGACTTTTGATCCTACTCTGCACTCGCTACTCTCGCTCGCTAGCTTCGACCCGGATGAGTGATGACCGTCCTCAAGCAGCAGAACCACAGCGGGAGGATTTCCGGACTCTTGAGATTCATTCATGGCGTCGCTTGGATAGTCGAGCTGCTTGTTCTGATGCAATTGTCACCGCTCGCCGCCTCACAGAACTTACCGCCACCGCAAGGTACCGTATCTGGGCCGCAGGACCCACTCGCCGGTCTTAAGTTCGACAAGCGCATGGCACTCATCATGGTGATCCTCGTCGCGGTCTTCTTTGTCCTCGGCTTTCTCTCCGTCTACGTGCGCCAGTGCACAGACTACCGCATCCGCGGCCGCCTCGACCACTCCATCCCCGTCGGTGGAAACGACCGGCGCTCTCGCATGGCGCGTGGCGTCGACTCGAGCACTATCAACACCTTCCCGACCTTTGTGTACTCCACAGTCAAGGGGCTCAAGATCGGTAAGGGCTCGCTGGAGTGTGCCGTGTGCTTGAACGAGTTCGAAGACGACGAGACGCTGCGTTTGCTCCCCAAGTGCAGCCACGTCTTTCACACCGATTGCATCGACGCTTGGCTGGCTTCTCAGTCTACGTGCCCCGTTTGTCGGGCCAATCTGATCCTAAAACCCGGCGAAATCCCATCTGTTATGCATATTCCCGATCTCGACAACGATCCGGTCGAACCCGATCGGCTACCCGATACCGACGAGACTCAATCTCGGGTCGCTGATAATCACATCATAGAGTCAGATGCTCCGAACGTGAATTTAGTAAATCATGCTCAGGGGACCAATCAGAACCGTCTACCCCGTTCTCGGTCATCGGGGTTCCGAATTACCGGGATATTCCCGCGGTCACACTCGACGGGTCACTCGCTAGTTCAACCGGGCGAGAACTGCGAGAGGTTCACGCTGAGGTTACCGGAGGACGTAAGGAGTCGGCTGATAAACTCGACCTTGAACCGGACGAGCAGCAGCACGGCATTTCCTCGGGTGAGGAGTTCGAGGAGGGGTTACCGGAGTGCCAGTGTGGGGACTGGGGGTGGAAGGAACTATATGTTTCAAGAACGGGTAAACCGATCGGGCCGGTGGCGATTTTCGCTGACTAGAAGTTTTCTTTCCCGGACCGGTTCAGCACGTTCTCAAAAGGGGGCAATGGACGACGTCGGAGAAGGTTCGTCGGAACGTCTCCGTCCTGACAGTCAAGTTTAGGAGGTTGATAGCTTGATGGATTGAGTTTTCTGGCGTTTGACCAATTCAGATTACGTGTACATTGTGTTTTCCTCTTCATTTCTTCTTCATTTCCGTCCCTTTCATTATATGCTTAATTCACATAGATATTGAAACCCACTTTTACGACCCACTGAATATCGTAATGTGAGTGTAAAATACATATATTTCACTATTAAATTTTGCTTGGGACCCAATTCCCAATTATTTTACTCCTAAGAATTAAACTTAAAAAAGAATCTACAATGTCGTCAAGCCTAATGGGAAGTTTTGTCTCGTCTCAATGCTCTTTTGGTTATATTATATACATATTATTTAATGTCAGATCATAAGATGATAATAAGATAATAAAAATATATATAAATAATATATTTTTTCTATTTACAAAACCTGATGTATTTCATTAACTGATCGAGACTAGAGCTAACTAGCAGGCTTTGACAATTCAGTCCGCCAGCTTCAAGTGTGGGTTGAGTCATGAGTGCTTAAAGCAAAAATTGAAATGCGGATGGGTCGGGTGAGGTGCCCACCCGATCGGGTTTTCACTCGCACGCCCGTATTGTATTTTAAAAAATACAACATATGTAAAAGTCAAAGAAAAATGATATTTACAAGTATATATAGAATGCACAAGCGCCGCATATTCTTTTTGAAAAAAATGAGTAAATATGAGATCTAAATAAAAAAATTAATTTTTTAATAATAGACCCCACTAAGAATGCATGACGCTTGCACAACCCATAACTATATATAGTATTACTCAGTCAAAACCCTAATTTCCTTTTTCTCTCTTCTCACTTTCTCCTCCATCCACCCACCTCTCCTCTCTCTATTCTCTTCTATTCGTTTCCATTCGGCGATTGTCGCGATTCTCCATTTCTCCTCTTCTTCTTCTCCTCTTTTTTTTTTTCCTCCTCCTCGCAATCTTCTTCTTCTCCATTTGTACACAAGTCTTTGTAGATCATGTGTTATATGCACATATTGTGTAGATGTGCGATTTATGTAATACTCTGTGTAGATTCATGCATAAATATGAGATCTTGTGCAATTGACAACTTTTTTGATAATATTTTTGGTGGATGGGGTGCCAAACAACAATGGGCTAATTTCCTTGCTCGTTTAATTGAACGAGACGACCCGCCTGCATTAAACGGAGATCGGGGGAAGGGGGGGCTACCCACCCGCATAGAACGGGTAATAGCCCTAATTGGGACACAGACAACTACACAAAATCATAAACGAATAGAGCCATTAAGAAATAATGTTCATTCATATATGAACAATGTTTTTTAAAGTCTCCGTCGTACGTGATTCCATGTATTTGCCGACTCTTTTGAATACTTATTGGATAAAATTATCAATTTTCATCCACTTGAGTATTTTAAACAAGTACCGGTTTAACATATTGCACACGAGATCATCTATTCGAAGAAAGAAATTGTCAACGAGGGCTAGAAACAAGCCCAGAATGAGCCCAAGCCCAACAGCCTACTTCTGATGAGCAAATTTTGGAAGTTGGTCTGGTCTCGAGCTAGAATTGTTTTCTATACTGTCATACATGATGCGCTTAGAAATGCAAAGAAATTATAAGTTTCTAACCCACCGGTGTATGGATTTCCCTTTGTTACTCGTCATTTGCAGTTGAAATGTCCTGCAACAACTGAATCATTGTGCCCAATTCAAGTGTATTAGAGTTTATATATGTAAAAGATGTAAATAATAATGCTCTAGGTAGCATAACCTTTTGAAACAAGTAGTAGTTTCATATGGTATCTCTTCAAAGGTTCTGAATTCGAACTCTTGACACTATATTTCATTTAACTAATTAAATATTCAATGTAATAGATCCATTTATTGAGATGGAGTCTGACCCACACGTCTGACACAACTTAAAACCTTGGGAGAATTAGTGATTTCAATTTTCACAATATATATGTATAAGGAAAAATGCTAAATATACTTAAGAAAAACTAAAAAAAAAAAAAATTAATTCTCCACATGCCAGTTATTGATATGCTAAAAATCATGATATTTGAAATTTGAATTTCACAAAAAAACTAACAAAATGAGTGTTATAAGTAAAATAGTAAGTAAAATTATAAGTATATGTAACACTATTCTATGTATAATATATACGTACATATAATTAATATTTATAAACATTAAACTAATGTATAATTCACATTATATATCTATTGGATAAGCTTCTACATCATAATATATTAATATGTACATATAATTTTATAGAATTTATTATCGTAGATATATATAGATATATTAGATTGCTTGATGAAATTGTATTATTGAGTTGTTTTTCTAAGGAGTGCTACAACCACAAAGAGATTATATTAAAGCAATCTCACAAATGGGCCTAATTTCACGTGATCGATCTGTCCATTTGCTTTACCGTAAAAATAATTTTACAATCTGACAAACAATATCAAACCACATTAGTTTATGAAATGACTTTTTTGCAATCACTTTATAGCTAGAGTACTTCTCATCATAATATAATATTATTTTCTACAGAAAATAGAAACCGATAATAGCTTGTGGTATCACATTTTCTTAATTACATGGAGATAAGAGTCAAGCTAGCTAGTTCGAGGCTCGCATTTCATAATACAGTATAATAATTAATTATGCCTTCGTTTGTTTCCAAAGATTAGATAAGATGAGTTGAGATTAAAATTTAAAAATTGAATAAAATATTATTAGAATATATTTTATAATATTTTTGTTTTGAAATTTAAAAAAAATTAAATTATTTATTTTATTTTGTATGTAAATTTGCAAAAGTTATAATGATGAGATAAAATGTTTTCAAAATTTCGAATTTTAATCTTGAAAACAAACCAGACATAATTCCCAAAAAGGTTTATGATATAAATTAAAAAAATAAAAAATAAAATTATATTTTAAGCATTACACTGCAAGAAATTTTTAGGGACGAAATTTCTTCCGGATGAAATAAATTTCGTCCCTAAAAGTCATTTTTGGAGACGTCTCAAAAAATGCCTGAGCTACTAAATTCGTTCGAACGGAAAAATATCAATTTGAACAAGATATTTTGTAACGAACAAGATCGTCTCAAAAAAGGAAAACCGTTCAAACGGAACAAAATATATTCGAATATGGATTTAATGTTGGTTCGAACAGTATATAATCTGTTCGAATAATAATATTGGCGGGAATTAATTTATTTTTCCCGGGGTAAGTTAGTAACCGTTCGAACTTAAATTTCTTTGTTCAAACGGATAGAGATTCAATTAATTTTTTTATTAGTATGGATTTGTGCATATATTTTTCCATTAAAGTAATAAATATTTTTTCCATTAATTTGTTATCATTTTCAAAATGTAAAAATGTGTATATATTATATATTATGATTTGCGGTGAGTTAAAATATTTATAAATTTATAAATTACTTTTATGTAATTAACTTCAAAACTTTATAATGATTTCTTTTATGTTAAATTTATATAAATATAACTTTAAAGATAGTATCATTTTTTATATTATCATGAACGGCAAGTAAAATTATAAAAAATAAACAAAGTAGTAAACAGAAGAAATAAAAACCATATATTAATTACATCTCAAATATATTATGTTCAATACTACATAAAAAGTAAAATAATAACTAAAACGACCATAATTATTGATTTCTTAGTATATCAACATCCTCTTGTAACATTTTAATAGATCATTTCAGATCTCTAAACTTCTCCATGATGGCTCAACGAACTCTACAAACAGAGCTCGTACCTGATCCAAAGTAGCCCCAGGAGGCTATCTCTCAACAGCGGCATCACTACTAGAAGCTGGATTTGTGGGAGGATCACTAGGCTATTCTGGTGCAGTCTTCCGCAAGTGCCCCTTGCTCTTGTTGAATGTGATATTGTTAAGGAGCCCCATATGTGGCGACCTCCGATCAGTGGCCGACACTATAACCCCCGATCGAAGTAGGAGATTAGATATCAGCAATGCGAATGGTAGACTACCTCCCCTGAAAAAGCGTGACTCCGATCGAATGCGGAGGAATAAATACAATGCCAGATCAATGAGATCTCCCCGTGCTATCCGCAGCAAAAATCTGGCTCGATCGATCTCGAAATCAGTCTTGTGTTTTTTCGGATCGATGTTATAGCCAACAATCAAATTAAGCATTCTAAAAAATCATATACAATTGGTCTGTCGGATCACCTTGGTCCCATCATATGGAGGAGCGATGGATCTCGTACTAGCTGACGCACCTGATCGTCTGTGAAACAATCATCAGGTAGATCCTCCTCACTACCATCCGAAGTAGCATCTGAATCTACATTCGACGCTAACATAGAGAATGCGGCCGGTGTGTCGTAATCAGATGGTGCAGTCGCTGGTCCCCGTGTAGCCACTGCAGGATATGCATCGGCTATACGGGGAATGTCAAGGAACTCAGCAATAATGCGGGGAGAGAAATTAATACTAAATCCCCAGATTGATATGGTGTAGAACAGAGCATCAGCGCTAAGTTTTCCTATAGCACGGTAGAACTCACCGACCATCTCTAGATATGCAGTCCCCCGCTGCTCACAGATCGGTATCCATCCCCGCTCAGTGAAGATGGACTGTATGCTTCGTCCCTCCGATGAAAGATCGGAGAAGTCAGACAAAATGACTAGACACTCGACAAGTGTAGGCCTCGTCTCCGGAGCATGAGCTGCTGATCCACTACTTTGGCTGGGCTGATCTCTCGCACGTTTTCTTCCGCTGGATGCCTTTGATATACTGTTTAACCATAATGAAAGTAAGAATATAATTAACCAAAATATTTAAATTATATTATTGAAGAATTATAGTATATTGAACTAAATTGAAATAATTCGTTCGAATAGAACATAGTCTGTTTGAACTAGAAAATCTATTCGAATGGATTGTTCTGTTCATTCGAACGAACTTATTTTGTTCGAACAAAAATAATGTTGTTTGGCAACTAGGAGTTCGAACGGACTAGAGTTTGTTCGAACGGAAGAAGCCAAACAGCCATGGCTGAGTCGACTCAGCCCCGAACTGAAAAACTTTCTATCTAGATGTTATCCTTTGTTTTAATTAGTAGAAATGATTAAGGAGTGAAGTCCAATCATTTCTACCAATTATTTTGATGTTATTTTTACGGAATACACCAAAATGGGTGGATTTCGGATTCGAAATCCATACCCCCCAAACACATCCCATTCATGCAAAAAATTAAACAACAGAGGTGGAGAGTTGACCCATACCTCTTAGAAGTTCAAATTAGGGTTCATACGGCGGTTGAGTGGCAGTTTTCGCGGTGGAGTTAAGGGACAAACTTGGAGGCTCTCGGTGGTTGTTGGTTTGAATGAGAGAGTTTGTTTCATTGTATTCGAACTGGGTCTATAATGCCCATGGCATTTCGTTCGAACGGTTATTATATTAATATATTTATAATTATATTACTAATAATAATATATAATAATAATAATCTTACAAAGTATAAAAGTATAAAAATGAAACTAATAAAAGTATTATAATACTTTTAATTAATATATTTAGTATATTATTTTTAAATATATTGTTTCTATTATACTAAGTACATATTAAGAGCATTAACATTGGATTAATCATTTTCATCTTCAAAATTTGGTGAAAAATACATATTTTCCATAAACTCAAAACTTCCCTATCCATAACCCCACATTGAATTAACTATTGGATTTATCAAAATAATAATATAATATGGTTTTTTTAATAATAATATTTTTAATTTATTTTTCATGTTTTACAATTATACTAACTATATGTTAATTAATAATTTAATTTGATACTTAAATTATTATTTCTCAACTTAAATACATTGTGGCTCAAAATTAGGAAACAATAATTTAAGTAAATAAAATAATAGTTATAGAGTGTAAATATTGACTCTTCAAATTTGAAGATGAATTGGAATGCACAATTCGTTAAAGTTTCAGATTTTAATTTTTGGTGAATCCAATGCAGTGATTTTAAACATGAATTCATTAAATTTTGAAGATTGAACTCATTTGATGAGTCAAATGCCAATGCTCTAAGTACTTAGTATAATTACAATGGCTGAATTATATAGGTACTATATATAAGTTATGATAACTATACTCCTATAGTTTATATAATATTATAACACTAACTATAGTTGCTAGTTATATAACTACAGTGTAAGTGTAAGTATTATATATAGTTACTATATAGCTATAGCTATTATAAGTTATGATAACTATACAAGTTAATATAATTAATATAAATATAGATATAGTGGATATTAGCTATATAGCTACTACAATGTAAGTATTATATAGTTACTATATATATATAGTAGCTATTAATTATATAGCTACTACAGTGTAAATATTATAAGTTATAATAACTATACAAGTTAAAATAATTAATATAGATAGTAGTTATTAGTTATATAGCTACTACAATGTAAGTATTATAAGTTTTGATAACTATACAAATTATCATAAGTATTATAGTTAAAATAGTTACTATAGCTACTTCAGTGCAAGTATTATAAGTTATGATAACTATACAAGTTATCATAACTATAGTAACTAGTTACTAGTTACTATTATAAGTTACTATAACTATAGTTATTATAGATTACATCACAAGATAGTAAGTTATATAATATATAGTGCAAAATTAGAAGGCCAAAAGTGTATATATATATTAATAAATACTATATATTAATAGTTAGTATATAGTATAAGTATTATATTAACTATTAGACTTGTAGCACATTATATATTATCAATTATAATATAAAATAGTTGGTAAAATATATAGTTATTATATAGTATATAATATTGAAATATTTTGTGATTGGTTCGAACCCAAAAACATCCCGTTCGAATGGTGTTATCTCGTGGAATGTGTTTGGAGGTAAACTTCGCACCAAATACTCTGAATGTTAGTTTATTCGAACATCAATATTCGTCATTCGAACGCTCTGGTCGAACAGTGTTGCGAAAATACCCTTTGAAGTGGTCTACATTTGAAGAATATGCCAAGGAATATTCTGATTTGTTAGTTCGAACAACAAAATGACACGTACGAACTTGAAATAAATAGCGACAGAATTGGCGCCTATTCGAAATTTTCGTGTTCGAATGGGTAAATTTCCAGTTTGAACGGGACTTCACAGATTCATAGACCTAAACCTCCCATTCATTTTCACAGTTGATGAATGTTTAATAGGAGGCAGAGCACGGCTTTGTGATTTTGTGTGTGTGAGAGTGTTGTGGAGAGAGAGATACTCACAGACTTAGTGAGAGAATAGATTCTTGGGAGAGAGAAGAGATGTTCGAACAAAATGTATGTTTTTTTTCTATATTTTTTTGTATTTAGAGTTTCATTAATGTTAGTTTATTGCACATGATTTAGGTTTTCTCATAATATGTTTTCTGCTTATGTAGGTATTGTGGATTGATACTTTTGTTTGGATTGCTAAAATTTAATGTAATATTTATAATTTTTAGATTTTTGATAATTTATAGTTTTTAATTAATTATGTTAAGATGCATGCTCATGTATTTTGTGTTTGTGCAATTCCATTTAAAATGGGCATTCTGGCAATATATATCTTATAAGATTGTGATCGTGAAAATTGTATTTTGTAACAAATGTTTTCTCTGTTTCGTGTCTGGAATTTGGGTTTGTCCCATTCCAAGGCTATAACGTTAGTTCAAACGGGATCCTGTGGGAGTAGAATATTGTTAGAACAGAATCCAAATATAACAAAAATTATAAATGAATAAAATATAAAAATATAGATTAATATAATATAATTACAACATAGTTTATATAAAATTAAATTAGAAACTTAAAATATAGATATAACATTGCAATTGTTAATAGTTAAATTAATGTATAAAGCTTATAAAAAATGTAATTAAAAAATAATATAGTATAATTACAAAATATTATACACTAAAATTAAATTAGAAACTTAAAATATAGATATAACATTGCAATTGTTAATAGTTAAATTAATGTATAAAGCTTATAAAAAATGTAATTAAAAAATAATATAGTATAATTAAAAAATATCATGCACTAAAATTAAATTAGAAATTTAAAATATAGGTATAACATAGCAATTGTTAATAGTTAAATTAATGTATAAAACTTATAAAAAATTTAATTAAAAAATAATATAGTTTAATTACAACATATTATGCACTAAAATTAAATTAGAATGTAGCAATTTGTGATTAATTAGGAATGTAATGTTGCAATGTATTTGTGATTTGTAATGTGATTTCATTGTATAATTGTATTATGAGTTAGATAGTTTTGAATTTTAGGGTTATTTTTATATGTACTTAAACTTTAGACCCGCTCGAGAGTTGTGGCCAAATTTTCTCTTAAAAAATGTTTGGGTACAACTTTTGAATTGTCCAAAGTGGACAGTTTGGGATTCTATTATCTATATGGTAGATATATTCAGTTTAAACTCTTGTGTTAGTCAATTAAAATTCTAGTTCAGCGATTCCTTACATTCTTCGGGTATGTGGTCTGTAAGTTTCTCGACCCATTAATAGGGTTGACGACTTGTCATGACTAGCATACTTGGAGAATAGTAGGAAAATGCTACCGAAATTTGTACTAACATTAGAGTTTAGGACTGAGTATATATACGATATAGATAATAGTCTCTCGAATGGGATAGGATCAACTGCCTTATAAAAGTTGGATTTTTTTCTAGTGTTTATCTCATAAATTTTGTGTTTTTTGATGGACATCCGACAAGTAACAGAAATACATTAGATAAAAGTTGGATGCTACTGGGAGGTAGACTTGGGCAAGACTATAAGGAGTATGCACAAGAGGTGAAGTTTTTTATAGAGTTTGCTCGCATAAGTGTTGACAGTCGAGGATTTATAATATGTCCGTGCAAGAAGTGCAAAAATCTTAGTTTTTATAACTTGGTGGTAGTGGAGGATCATTTATTTGTAAATAGAATTGATCCTTTAGATTTAGCAATCAAACCAATCAAATGGAGGAGGGTAACGACATCGACAGAGACGACATTAATGTGAATGATCGTGATGATAGTGATGATAATGAAGAGGATATGACTGAGATGTTAGGCAATCTGGGGGCATGAATATTTGGGATGAGAGATGGAGAAGAAACATCTACACAATCATTTGAGAGTAATGATAATTTTGCAAGATTGTGGGAGGATGCATAAAGAAAGTTGTACGACGGGTGCACTAGTCATAGCAAGTTGTCTTTTACGGTGAGGTTGCTTCATATTAAGTCTATTTGTCGTATTTCTGCTAAGGCCATCGACATATTGCTAGAATTATTTAAAGAGGCTCTTCCTCAAGATAACGTAGTATCCCGTAAATTTTATAAAGTGAAGCAATTGAAGCGAGGGTTAGGATTTGATTATAATATCATCCACGCGAATAAAAATGATTGTGTTCTCTACTGGCAGCAATATGCAGAATTAGACTCATGCCTAGTGTGTCATGAGTCAAGTTGGACATCTGATAAACATAATGTACCCCATAAAGTGTTAAGATATTTTCCGTTGATTCCTCGACTTCAAAGATTGTTTACGTCGCGGTTGATTACCAAAGATATGTCTTGGCATCAAACAAAAAGAGTCCAAAATGAAAACTTTCTCTCGCATCCTGCAGATTCTTTACAATGGAAGAAATTTGATATCAAGTATCCATGGTTTGCTGAAGAACCTCACAATGTACGTCTTGGTTTAGCAACGGATGGTTTTAATCCATTTGGCAACATGAGCACTTCTCATAGTACTTGGCTTGTCATATTAATGCCCTATAATTTGCCACATTGGAAGTGTATGAAGGATCCATATTTTATGATGGCTCTACTGATACCACGACCAAGGTCACCAGGAAATGAATTAGATGTATATCTGCAACCACTGAATGCAGAGTTGAAAGAGTTGTGGGAACAGGGTGTCAGTACATATGATGCAGCCTCGTCGGGGTAGTTCAAGATGCATGTTGCAGTGATGTGGACAATAAATGATTTTCCTGCATATGAAAATCTGTCTGGGTGGAGCACAAAAGATAAAATGGCTTGTCCTGTTTATAATAAAGATACACAGTCTCAATGGTTGAGTCATGGTAGGAAATTATGTTTTATGAGACATCGTCATTATTTACCACATGATCATAGATGGCGTACAAATAGAGCGATATTTGATGGAATGGTTGAGCGCAGGGCATCACCGCCAAAGTTGACTGGGAATGATATTATCGTCCAGTTGAGGGATGTTTCAGAAAACAGATTTGGAAAAGATTCAAGGGTTCGAAAGAGAAAACGACAAGCAGTGGAGTTGAATTAGACAAAAAAAAAGTATTTTCTTTGAATTACCATACTGGTCTACCTTAACACTACGTCACAATTTAGATGTTATGCACATCGAGAAAAATATATGTGAGAATATATTGGGCACTTTGATGTCAAAAGAAAGAAAGATAAAAGATACAGCTAACTCTCGTAAAGACTTAAAGGAGATGGAGATCAAACCGGAGTTGCATTTGCAAGATAATAGATCGTCAGCTTATATGCCCATCGGATGGTATACACTTTTAAATGATGAGAGAAATAAATTTTGTGATTGGTTTATGAAAATCAAATTACCCAATGGCTATGCTGCAAACATGACAAGATGTGTTCGAACATATGATTGGAAGATAACTGGTCTTAAAAGTCACGATTGTCATGTATTTCTGCAGCGTCTGTTGTCGGTTGGTGTGCGTGGAAAGCTTACTCGAGATGTTCGTACAGCTCTCACAGAATTAGGGGGATTTTTCAGAGACATTTACGGTAGAACGTTGAAAGTTGATGCATTGTTAAAAATGGAAGCTGACATTGCAGTAATATTGTACAAATTAGAGAGTTTGTACCCGCCTTTATTCTTTGATGTAATAGTTCATTTGGCTGTGCACCTACCTCGTGAGGCTTTACTCGCTGGCCTGGCTCAGTATAGATGGATGTATCCTATTGAACGGATTTCGGGAAAACTTAAGCGATCTGTGGGGAATAAAGCTCGTCCAGAAGGTTCGATTGCAGAGTCATATATTGATAATGAGTAGCATATCTTTTGTTCATTGTATTTTCGTGGGGCTGATATTAGATTTACAAGACCTGACCGAAATTATGAAGGTGGGTGAGAGATGGGAGTCTCATCGACATTTACTGTATTTTTCCATATCCTGCGCCCATAGGCGCACAAGGGGGCTACGATCTACGTTCGCAAGAGTTTGAAAGAGCTCGATGGTATATCTTGAATAACTGCGCAGAGATTGATCAGTACTTAAGGTTAGTGATGATTCTCTAAATCACTATTATCTTTAAGTTTATGTATAATAATATAGTATAACTTCATATAAATTAAACATGAACATGGACATGCACATCGAACATATACAACTACTTCGCTCGAATGGTGTAACTGACGTAGAAAAGACGCACGAAAAGGAATTTGCCTCATGGTTTGAACATACGGTATTACTGTTAAGCCTCATTTTATAATACGAATTTCATACCACTAAACTCTACTTTTTTTTATATATAATAATATTTATTGATATAGGTTGCATTGAAATATGGTGAAAATTCATCAGAAATCTCACCAAAACTATATGCTCTAGCATGTGGTCCGTCCAGACGGGCTTTCCAGTACTCAGGATGTTTGGTGCATGGATATAGATTTCACACAACTGATAGAGAAAGATATAGGAAAACTCAAAATTGTGGGGTTGTAGTCGAAGGAAGCCATGGGGATGATAACATTGACTTCTATGGAATTGTGGAAAATATCATAGCGTTAAAGTATGTGGGGGGATATATGGTCTGGTTGTTTAAATGTAATTGGTGGGATGTCTCAAATCCTAGGTTGAGAGTGCGTAACGATGATTATTTTGTGAGTGTCAATACATCTCACACATGGTATGAGGACAATCTTTTCGTTCTCACTTGCCAAGCAAATCAAGTTTTTTATTTAGATAATCTGGAGTACGGAAACCCATGGCGGGTAGTGGAGAAGTTTGCACCAAAAAATATATATGATTACATTCCAGAGGCAGACGAACCACATGAAGATGTTGATAGTCCAGCAAATGAAGAAGCATATCAAGAAAGTGAAGTAGGTATCAATCTATTTGTTGATTTAAGCCAATATGATATGGTTCCATTGCGTAGAGAAGAAGTTCAACCCAAAGTAATTGAGGGTGAAATATCGGAAGAATATGAATTAACTGAAGTGTCTAGTGAGGATAAGGGCGACTGGTCCAGCAAAACGGATAATGAATGAATTTCAAACATTAATTTCTGTAAGTAATATTAACATGTAAATATCTTTAACGATTGTTTGAATAATAATTTGTTATAATTTCAAATAGATATGCCTCCCAAATGCAAAGCAACACGTGTGCCATCCCAATTCATTATTGACTCCCCGTGTGGTTTACCTGTCATTAATAGTGAGCTAACATCACTAAGGTCAGAACAAGGTATTTTATCAAATTAGATATCATATTTTATACTCAATTTAAGTAATATATCTATAAAATAAATTAATTTAATTAAAAAGTTATGCTTTAATTGCTGTATATATAGCTATTGTAAACAAGCGTCGAGGTAGAGGCACTACGAGGGATGTCTGCATAGAGAAAGTAAGGAAAATTGGTAAAATCAAAGTTGACATTCCTGATGATCACATCGGTGGCTCCGGAGATTCAGCAGCGTGGCTTGCTTCTTATGTTGGTACACTTACTCGCACGTATACACCGATTTCTACATCCTCTTGGTCTAAAGTTCCCCAAAATGTGAAATACCACATAAAAAACCGTCGTTTGGTAATAACATACATCTCAAGCAACTAAGTATATAACATGTTACTTTCAAGTTATTTTGTATTTATAGTAATTGTTTATAATTTTTGAAAGGATGAGTTTGAGCTTAATTTTGGCCGAAGAGAGGATTGATTAATGGTTGAGGGACTGATGTCGAATGCATTTCGGAGGTACAAAGGTCGATGCCATGCACATTATAAGAAGTTTAGTACTATAATAGAGGCGCGCCAAAATCCATTCCAAAATATTCCACCAAACGAATGGGAGAAAGTTTGTGATAGGTTTAAAGACCCTGCTTATCAGGTAATATCGCTGCTGTCTTTTTTTAATAATATATCACAGATATATTAAACATATAGACTAATATTTTTTTCTTTTAGCAACGGAGTACTGTGAACAAAACAAATAGATCAAATTTAAAGATAAACCATCATGCAGGTTCTCGATCTTTTCATCGTTTGTCTAACAAAATGATAAGTTATTTTAGTGCTCATTAAATATTAACATATAATACACATTTTTTTATTTAAGTTCTAATATAGATTTTCCTTTTACAGAAAAAAGAAAGTCCTGCTGATTATGATTTGACCCAATTGTATGTTAAAACACATAAAAATCGTGATGGTGTTTGGGCCAGTCCCGAAACAGAGATAATCTCTTAAGGAAATTGCTGCGGATCCATCAGATGCATCATTTGTCAACGATGTTCATATCATTTCTCAAGTTCTTGGATCACGTTCTGGATATTTGAGGGGTTTAGGTCGTTGCGTAAAACCATCCTCATTATCATCATCATCCTATTCTCGAGCCAAATTGAATGACGACAAGACTAAGGAATTGGAGGAAGCAGCACTTGAGATAGAATGATTGAGGTCCAAGGAAAAAGAGCTGTTGGCCTGATTAGATCAAACAACGGATTTGGAGGCGAGATTAGAAGAGATGATGCATTTGAATAACCAAAAGATGTTTGAACAATTCTAGTCAATGATGTCTCAAAACTCTGTGCCACCATCATAGTCTTCAAATTTATCTTTTCTTTAATTGCTATTATGATGTTCCAAAACATTTGAACAATTGATATTTGAATTACAAATTGTGTAATATTAATATGATATTTTTAATTAAATTCTGATCTGTATGATTAATACAGTTCGAACGGTAAATTATCATTTGTAATTTCATTCGAACCAAAACAGACCCATTCGAACAAAAACTACCCCATTCGAACGACAAAAGAGAAATACGGACGTTCGAACAATAAATTATTTGTTCGAACAACAGGTATGTGCAAAACCCAGTTCGAAAGGATATAATTTTCGAAAATAAAATTTCCTTTCGAACAGACATAATTTTTGTTCGAATACAAGTCATTTGAAAAATTTATTAGTTCGAACGCATAAAATTTGTTCGAACACTCCGTTTGTTCGAACATGATCAAATATGGACATTAGTTCGAATGAATATTTCATATTGTTCGAATGGACATCTCGGTTCAGACGGAGAAATATTTCATTCGAACATTATATTGAGACAAAATCGTTTTGTCTAAAAAAAAATTATCTGTTCGAACGGTTTCAACTGGATCCGCCTAATTTCATCTCTAAAAATGATTTTTTGAGACGAATTTTGATTTTCATCTTCAAAACTTTTTGAGACGGTCTTTTCGAAAAAAAATTGAGGCGAAATTTTTTCATCTCTAAATATAATTTGAGACAAAAATTATATTTTTTGAAATAAAATTTTTTGTCTATATAGTTATATATATATTAAATTTTTTTGTAAATTTGTTCCACCGTACGTACGTACCTGAGTGGCCATTTTAAAGTCCTTGACATTCCTTGCAAATGGGTTTTTCTGTGTTCCACGTCGACGTAGCGGAACTTAAAGCTAGTCCATTTCTCTGTTGGTCATCATGTCCTCACAAACGCGCCGAAATGAAGAGGGTCTGCGACACGTTTTCTAATTTGGATAACCTTCACGCGTTTTCCTCTGCTTCTCAACCTCACTTTCCTTCGACTAAAGTGCCCGGGCTCTCTAACCTTTTCATGTATGTACATGCATTTTGTTGACCTTTCTCTTCCCCCTTTACAGTATTTAATTACGTATCTTTGATTTTTCATGTTTTTCCATTGCTTGTTTTCACGTTCCAATTACGTTATTTAATGTACAAACAGCATACGTGAAAACAACAAAGCAACGGAAAACCGAGTGAGAAGAACCTTCTTCATAATTTGTTCATTATATCCTAACTAGTGGGATTAATTTCCATATCTTGGAATGGATTGATTCAATTGGGTTTGTGATCTAGTAGTACTAGTGATGTTTCACAGTCAAATGCTCAACTGCTTGGACATTATAAACAGATTTCAGATTGACTCTAGCCAGCAGATAAAAAACTATAAACATTTTGCTCTGTTTTTTGAAATGGTTTTCTGCTGTTCATGTCTTGATCTGCTTGCAAAGAGTAGTTAAATCAAGGAATCTTCATGTTAGTATATGCTTCTACCTATTTACTCTCATATTCTACATCTATAATTTTTTTCATAAAACGATATTTTTTATAAAATATGAGATGTGAATAGTGATTGATGAGAATAATTTTTTCATGTATCAAAGCATACATGTACCTATCATGTATGCTGCATATTAATTATTTCTTCAGACTTTGGGTTATTTTGAAAATCTAACTCCCGGCCAATCGAGCAATATTGGATTTACATCTCAAATGAAAAGTTGCCTTTTGTTGAAATTGTCTGTCAATTGCAAAGTTTGAGGAGTTTAGTCAAAGTATTAAATATTTGTAAAATCATGATGAGAGCGTCGTGGTTACGTAAAGAGACTTCGATACAATTACGTGTGGCAAACAAGCTCATGACCTAAGAAATTCATGCTAAATTTGTCTCCATCAACCATGCACCGTTCGAGTCTAGTCGAAGCTCCGGATTTTGTAGCCTATTATTGGGACGGGTACGTACCAAGGTAGGACTCTGGTCGAAGCCGAGCCGATCGAGATTTTTGATTCGAGACAAGCAAACAAGAACGCATTTTCTTGGTAATGACGTTTGTGTACGTATAAAGAAGAAATAAATCTTATATTAATTAATATTTATTGTTATTCTGATCAATTTTTCCAAGCATTATTAAAGGAAAGGTTTGAATAGTGAGTTGATATACGATAAGTTGAGATGAAAGTTAAAAGTTAAATAAAATATTATTAAAATAAATAATAATATTATTATTTTATGATTTGAAAAAGTTGAATTGTTTATTATATTTTATATGGAAATTTGAAAAAGTTATAATGATTAGATGAGATGTATTGAGATAAGTTGGGGGGAAAATTGTAATGTTTAAATGTTCAATAAATACCGCAATATCACTTAATATATATGGTCTCATCTTTCTTTTAATTGAGTTTTTAGCAAAACAAATTTGAGAGAATATCTTTGTTTTCGCAGATGAAATAATATAAGATGAGATGAATTAAGATTAAAGTTTAAAGTTGAATAAAATATTGTTAGAATATATTTTTTTAATATTATTTTTGTTTTAAGATTTGAAAAAGTTGAATTGTTTATTTTATTTTGTGTGAAAATTTGAAAAAATTATAATGATTAGATGAGATGAGATGAGTTGAAATGCGTTATGAAAACAAACGATGCCTTAATCCAAT
The DNA here is from genome assembly GCF_004785595.1 of Juglans microcarpa x Juglans regia. Classification (NCBI taxonomy): domain Eukaryota; kingdom Viridiplantae; phylum Streptophyta; class Magnoliopsida; order Fagales; family Juglandaceae; genus Juglans; species Juglans microcarpa x Juglans regia. The sequence goes on along the minus strand of NC_054608.1, from coordinate 5,355,694 downwards.
CGATTTTTTCTAAAAGGAAATATCTTCTTCATTCAAATCACCGACTCATAACAAATGAATAATACACGAAGGAGCCTCCTCCATGTCTACAATCACATTATGAATAGAAAGAGGAAGAGCATTCTGAGCTAGAGTGTGTGCAACAATGTTAATATCCCTCTTGACATGGTGTACAGACCAATGGGCAAAGGACTATAACTGGTCCTTGATTTCACTGACAAGTAATCTTGGTTTTGACCAAGACTCATCTTCCCTTTGAATTGTTTGGACAATCTGAGGTGAATCCATTCTAAAACAATCTTGGTGAGTCCCAATTGTAGACCAAACTTGACAGCTTCAAAAGTTCCAACAGCTTCTGCCAATAGAGGATCAGAGAACATGGACATGTTTTGTCTCATAGCTGCAAAAATCAACCCATTCTCATCCCTTACTACGATACCTACTCCCACTTGACAATTAATCTTGTCCACAACTACATCCGAGTTTATCTTGACATAATTCTTAGGAAGGGGAGTCTAGCTTTGAACCACCATATTGATAGAACTAGACTGCCCAGGTTTCTAGGAATGTAGTTCCTTCATCATCTGCAAATCCTCACTTGCTTGCTTCACTGCCACATTTGGATGCTTGAACTCATTTTGGAATACTACCATGTTCCTTTTGTACCATATTCTCTTTGAAACCACTACAATCTCTTCCATGATCTCAAAATCTGAATTCCTGCACAAGTCTTCAATCAAATCTAGGAAAAGCCTATCTGAGTGAGGACTTTTTTGTAGCGTTGTAGAACACTAACCTCAAATGTCTTGAGCAGGAGGACAACTCCATAGGGCATGAGTAATTGATTCCACCCCCTCAAGACATATAGGACAGTATGACTTCACCACTTTCCTCTTATATAAATTCAAAATAGTAGGCAAACCCTCTGTACATTTTCTCCACAAAAAAGATTTTTTCTGCAGGGGAAATATTTATCTTCCAAATAGTTGACTAGATCTTGCTTTTCCTTGTACTACTAGATGGTTGCCCCTTCAATTGATCCACCGACTCAGTGTGCAAATGGTAGGCACTTCTAATTGTGAACTTCCCATTTGCAGAACCTTTCCAAACCAGTCTATCAGGCCTATTGCAATTGCTTAGAGGCATCCTTTTTATGGTATTAGCTTCCTCTTGCACGAAAATATCATCAATAAGAGAAGTTCTCCAATGCTTGGTATCGGGGTCAACAAGGTCAATCACTTTAGCACCAGCTTGTAATACTTTGACAACACTTTTGATCATGTGATTATAAGCATTGGGAAGCCATTTACCCTTCTATATATGAACATCACTGCCATTGCCTATTCTCCAAAAGATATATTTTTCCAATTTAGGTTTAGCAGCCAAAATACTTCTCCAAATGTAGGATGGTTGACTTCCCAGTTTAGCCTCCAAAAAATTAACCTTAGGAAAATATTTCCATTTCAACACTTGAAAAGTTAGTGAAAGTGGGTACTGCAGTAATCTCCACCCTTGCTTGGCTAGCATGGGCATGTTAAAACTCATTAAATTTCTGAATCCTAGACCTCCAGCAGTCTTAGCTTTGCCCATTATATTCCAAGAAATCCAGTGTATTCTCATCTCTTGATCTTGCTGACCCCATCAATAATTTTGCATCACTTTGTTATTGCTCCTAAGTAGGCTAAAAGGGAGCTTGAAAACTTTCATGCTAAAGGTAGGAAGAGCTTGCACCACAGCTTCAATAAGGATTTCCTTATCTGCTAGAGAAAAAGTTTTGACTTTTTTGTTGCTCAGCCTACTTCTGACTTTTCTAGAATATTCTTGAATGAATTAACTCGGGACCTACCAACCATAGAAGGTAATTTGAGATATTTCTCAAAGGCACAAAAGATCTAACTCCAACAATATTGAGGATCATTTATTGGACTTGTCTTGGTGTATTTCTACTAAACTGAATAGATTTTTTCTCCTTGTTCAATTTCTGACCCGAGACCCCTTCATAGAGGTTGAGAATGTGGATCAATGTACTCCATTCGAAAGCATTAGCTTTACAAAACAATAAACTATTATCTGCAAAGAAAATGTGAGTGATGCTAAACTTGCCACGAGCAATAGGAACCCCTGTAAGAGATCTTTGCTTTTCTACATGAGTCAATCTTGAGCTTAACACCTCAGCACCAGGCACAAAAGCAGATTGGATTTGAGAGATAATACAATGGAGGATCTTCTTCAACTTGTTTGCAATGGTTTTAGAGATAATTTGGTAGAGGAAATTACATAGGCTGATGGGTCTGAAATCAGTCACTTTAGAAGAGGATTTAATCTTGGAGATTAGAACAATGTATGTTTCATTAAGCTCAGCAATCCTGCCATTAGAATTCAGTACATACAATAATGCTTCACATACCATTTTGCCAACAGTATTCTAGTGTTGTTGATAAAAAAAAAAAAAGGTTGGAATCCATCAGGGCCAGGTGAGCTAAGGGAATTTATCTGGAAAACAGCCTCATCCACTTCTTGAGTGGTGTACTTCTTCAAGAGCTTTTTGTTCATATCTTCAGTCACACTGGCTTGAAGAGTCCTCAGACACTCATCAATACCTTCTGGATGAGAAGTAGAGAAGAGGTCCTAAAAGTAATGCTAAAACTGGTCAACCATAGCTTCTATTGATGTGAACTCTTCGCCACACTCATTTATTATCCTCTTGATTGTATTGGTCTTCCTACGTTGATTTGCACACTGGTGGAAGAACCTTGTGTTTTTGTCTCCTTCTCTCAACCATTTCTGTTTAACCTTTTGTTTCCATGTGATGTCCTCCTTTTCAAGAAACTTCTCAATCTCCATTTGTGAAGTCAATTCTGAGAGTCAGGTCACCCTTATTAGACTTCTGAAGATTAGAAAGCTGTTTCATCTTAGTGTTTATGAGTCTCTTAGACTGCCCAAAATTGACTCTACTCCATTCCTTTAATTTAGTTTTGCATCTTATGAGGCTTTCAATAGTTCTTGTAACCTGTTAAAGTACAAACCTGCTCTATGCCAAATTTCCTCCACCAATTTGAAGCACTCCTCCCTTTTTGCCCATTTAGCTTCATATCTAAAAGGTTTCTCACCCTTGACAGCCCATTATGAACCAGTGGCCATAGTAATCATGAGTGGTCTGTGATCAGAGCATTGGGCAACTTCTATTCTCACTATAATGTTGGGAAATATATCATGCCATACCGAGTTGCCTAGAGTTCTATCGAGTCTTTCCTTTGTGAACTGAGGTCTTTCACGATTATTACACCAGGTGAATTTGTCTCCACTATAGCCTAGGTCACTCAAACCACAGTCATTCATTGCAAGTCTATTTGACTATATGGTCTCAAGGTAGCCCCATATTTCTCCTTCTGGTGTAGTATCTCATTAAAACCCCCCATGCAAATCCATGCCATCCCTCGTGGTGGTTTTAGTGCCCTCAACCAACTGCCTAGCCTTTTACTAGTTATAGGATGACCATAAAAACCAGTAAGCATCCATTTCATACTGTCACCCTAAACAAAAACTTTTAGGGAGATATGATAGTGAGAATAGGAAACTAGAGTAACATTCAAATCATCATGCCATAGAAATGCAATTCCTCCCTTGAGTCCTCGACTATCCATCACAAAACTATGCTTTAGGCCTAAGCCTTTGCTCACTCTTTCAACGTTGCTTCTATTACATTTTGTCTTAATAAGAAAAACTACCTTTGGGAGCTTATCCTTCACCATATGGTGAAGCTCATGAACTGTCTGAAGGTTTCCAAGCCCCCAGCAGTTCCAACTTAGGCAATTCATAGTTGTTGCTAACTCTTGTTGTTATGCTAAGTCACTCTTCATGGCCAGAATCTTATGTTTCTTGAAAGAGCTCTCTTCCATTACTTCTTGGCTGACCATACCTCCATCCCGTTTGAGAGAACTGTTAGTACCAGACTCGTCATTAGAATCTTTGAGGGTTTTATTGAAGAATTTGTCACGGGGTCTCCTCTTCCACTTAGCATGCTTCATAAATTGGGCCAAATCTTGTAACTAATGGCCTAAAAATTGATCCAATGATCTAGCTTGGCTAGCAATAGACCCCACTGAGGAGGAAAGATTTCTATCTGCTATACTATCCATCTTAGTCACCCCAATCATCTCCTTAATTGGTTTTCCCAGATTGACCTGCCTATCCTTTCTAGAATCTTCCTTAAAACATGCTGGAACCTCAAATACGGGCTTAATAAGGAAAGAACTACATCATCGCCCATTTTAGTAGGGAACTTTTCAAAACTCTCTTCTTTCCTTCCTAGACTACCCATCACTTCTTGCCTAGCAGGGGTATCTTCCATTTTATTCAAAAACTGATTCCAAGAATCAATGATCTCCTCTCCCTCCTTTGCTTGTTGACCATGAAATTATGTCTTAGCCTCAGTGCTTTCCTTATTAGGCACCCCACCAGAGTTTTGCTATTGCCAGACCTGCTGTGGTGGTTGATGAGAATCACCACTGCACTTTCTGGTGAACTGACTACTATTCTTGACCTAATTCGCATGTAACCATGGACCAAACTGGTTCATCCCTTCAGCTTTGGAATCATTACAATTGGGACCTTTGCATTGCCTCGCATGTTTGATGACCCCACACTGAAAGTAGAACGTAAGGAGACTTTTGTACTTGAAAGGGATTCAAAGCTGCTTCTTATCCATAGTTAAAAGTCTCCCTCTTGATAATGGTTTGGTTATATCGATCTCCACCTTAAAACATAAGAAATTGCCCCATCCAAGACCATTCTCCTATGTCTCCACTTCCAACGCATTTCCTGCACCAGAGCCTAACTTAGTCCCCATCTCTTCAGTCATGCTAGCCAGAGGCATGTTGTACGCTTGGATCCAAAAAGTTTCATGAGAGAACGGGACATCTTCAATGGAGTTTTACCATCAAATTCTTTTAGACTTACCAACATTCTTTCAAAGGATGAAGACTTACCATTTTGTTCTTTATTTTTGTCTCTGATATATTGGAACTCTAACAGAAACCTGTTATCCCCCACATCCTTGAACTGCATCCTTCATTCTGGTCTCCATAATCTTGTCATTGTCGCTCTAAAAGCCTCTTTTTGTTTGCTTTGTCAGGGCTAGCAAACAAAACTTGCCTTAAAACAATTTCTCTAGTGCCCTCTAATCTACCAGAACTGCTTGTACCTCCTGTTCTGTGAGGCTGACACCAACCCTTAGTCTTTGTAACTCATCGGCCTCCATCCAATCTCTTCAGATGACGTCTAAGAGACAAACCTTTACAAAAGCAAAGAGAGTACCACCTCACCCCTCAGAGAAGGAAAGGACCCTCATCAATTATCAAATCCCCCAATCCGATCGATTTTTCATAACCTTATTTGGCTAATGGTCTTTAATTAATTGTCACTACAAGAAAAAGGGTCATTTCCAGTGTTTTTATTATCGCCGCAACTATAATCACCGGTAAAAAGGAGTATTTGCAGCGATTTCCATGCCGTCGCTGACTTCCAGCCCAAATTCACAATCTGACGTTCACTTTTTTTTTTTTTTTTTTTTTGCGGCGATTTTTATTTATTGTAGCGATATGTTTTCGACGCAATAGGAAATTTTAACTGTAGCAGCATTTAGTTTGGTCGAAAGTGAATAATCGACGCAATATCCCTTTTTTGCGGCGTAGATTGTCGTCACAATAATCTACGTTGTCAGCGTAAAACAGATGACCCATTTAATTGCGGCCAATTATTTGTTATTTGCGGCGACATTGAAGTGCCGGAAATACTAATAAAATTAATGTTCCCCCGCGGGCGCCTTATTTCTCCCACCCTACCCAAAATTTTTCCCCCTTCACGATTTGTCCCAGTTCCCGCCCCCTTTCTCTCACTCTCTCTGTTGTTCTCGACTGCGATTGGCGACTCCGGTGCTATTCTCGCCACCATCTCGCCTCCTCGCCGACGTCGATGAGCTTGTATTTCAGATTATTGGTCTCCATCCATCTCTCTCGCACTCTCGTCTTCGCAAAGTGGTTTCCGATTGCCCAGTGCCGCCGTCTTCTGCAAATCCCTAGTGAGTTTCTCTTTCTTTATTTTCGTTTTCCATTACTATGATTTGGGTGCATTAGGTCATGAGAAATGTTTTCCATTCACAGAGCCATTTTGGAATCGAGCCCCTGTGTCCCTAATTTCACCCTAATTTGGACTTTGTTTTCTTTGTAATTTCATGTTACACATTGTTATATAGTGTCTTTAGTGAGTTTATAATTTTGTGGGAATGAGATTAAATTTTTTTTTTTTTTTTAGTGTAAAAGTATTACCCAGTTAGATTAGATCTCCAGTTATCTATGTGTTTCTTCAAGTGGTTAGCATAAAGTATGAACCATTTTTTTTAGACTGCATGTAATCTCAAGTTAAAATGATCGAAAATGACACTAGTGCTGTCAAACTGTGAAGATTGAAAATATGCTAATACTTGTGGTACTGCTGATTGTCATACTGAACTTCAAAGGGTGACTGACGTGCATTAGGTTGATAACACAACCAAACTACCCCCCTAAAGAAAGTTACTAGAACTATGAGACGCCCCAAGGAAGTGTTGTGACCACATATGTATCTCAAATATCCTCTAAGCTAAGATATACCTGTGATTTTCGTTGACTGCTTATCATCTCTTGCTGCTCTCTTACTTTTATCTCATACCTGTAGTAAGTTCAAGGATGATGATAAAATGTAGCAAGATAATTTAAACAAAGAGGGCTGTGGGGCGCAGAGGGCCAAACATGTAATTTTAAAGTGGAAATGAAATTATAAGTTCTGAATTGCATATAACAGACCAGACTACTAACATATAATTAATAAATAAGAAAATACTATAGAGGATCATCCTACCTACTAAAAAACACAAACAACATTGAACTAAAAATACTACTCTTGTTTAAATTCTTTTCCCTTGAATAAAAACACCTCATAAAGGATTCAGATTTTTCCTTTTTTAATTGAAATGCTCTGACAAAAATGAAAACACCACAGGTTGATCCTTTATGAGTAATATGTTTGTTTGTCTGTTAGTATATATGGTCAACAAGCAAAGATGACCCATGGTGAAATTGATGCTCACAGTTTAGCTCGCAATAGCTGAAAAGCTCGATCCTTGTTCCGGAGTTGAGTCCGGTCTTCAGTACAACAGATGCGGATTCCAGTTGGTTTGTGGACAAGATCAACAGCTGTCATATATATGCTCATGTGTGCATATTATTAGATGTAAAGACCTGAGTTGTTATTGATTTTTCAGTGTTGTTGTTTGGAGGATTAACGCATATATATGACAGCCGCATGGGGTTTGTGAATTTATGTTCTATATATACTTGCAGCTAGCTTAGTGCTTCATGTACTCATCAGAACTAATTAAAGAGTAGTAAAAGGGATGAATATATAGATCAAGAAAGATGGTTTCCACTTGGGAAACCTTCCGCTAATTAAGGCTCTCTAATTTTAAGACGGAATTAATTAATGGGTATGCATGACAATAAACATTTGTATATATCCATCTTGATAAATAATTTGGTATTCTTATATAATGTGACATATATATATATATATATATATATATATATATATATGTCAAAGGGTTCCCGGCCAGTAGGAGATAATCCTCAAAATCTGCACATGTGTGATTGTTATTTTATTGCTTGGATCAGAATTAATGGTGTATCCAATATTTTATTACATGTGTTTAATATTTATATAATTATCTTACATTAATTCATGCTTTGTATGCAACTGATGATTAACTAAGACACAGGGTGCAGTACTCTCAGCTCTTTACAGACAAACAACGTCTCTTAATGTATGTACTGCTGCTTAAATTAAATAACTACATTTGAGAGCAAGTACGTACATGATATATGTTAGATCTGCCAAGGCAATTTACAGCAGCCATGCCACCACCAAAGTGCATTTAAACTGCAAGGATATATGTTTTTAGAATTGATTGAGCGTGCAGTGTGTTCCTCAAGTAGTGAAAGAATGGTTAAATGCACTTTCTTAAAGTTATGATTGTATTGCCAGGCTTTGGTTGATTTGGTGCAATTTCTTAAATGCACTTTCGTTAAATGCACTTTCTTAATTTGTATTTTATAGAGTTATTTATAAAAAAAAATAGAATGGTATAGAATTATAATATAAAGATTATGATAGACATGTACATGAAGACATAGCATGTTGACTGGAAAATTCAAAACAAATATTCTTTTTTTCTAATTTGTTTGAAAAGTTCCAGGTATGAGGGGAAGTGTATTTCCACATTTTGGGAATCCAATGCTTAATTTTTTGTTTTTTAATAAGAAAAACATGGGATTGTTTGCTACCCTCCCTAGCTAATCCTAAACCATTTCACCTAAATCAGTCATTTCTATCTTTAAAAAGTTCTAGATAAAGTCACTTTTTTTATGGAGTTAAGTGCAGTGGATTAGAATATGAACACTATAGTTGATTGCAAATGCAAAAATAATGGACAAACCACTAGATCAGATTGTCATTTTTGTTTAAATTGGTTTTGTGCATGATGGATATATGTTTGATCAAGAAAGATGGACGCTCATTATTCCTAAAAGGGAAATTATATGTCAATATGTAATTGTTCAAATTACATCTGATTGGTTGGGGGATTGGTATTCCTTCTCATGTGCTTACAGTCATGTCTTTAATGTTAAATCAAATGTTTTTCACTAGATAAATGATGCTCCCACTGTAACAGGAGGCAGCTACTGTTAAGGCACGTCTTTGTATTGACATTATGCAATCTGAGAATAATCCCAATTGACCATTTGCGGCTATTAATTGAGTATTTGCGACGTAAATAGTCGCTGGTATTATTAAATTGCGGCGATTATCTACGAACTTGATACCACCAATTGCGGCGTTTTATTATAACCTTTGTGGTGATAGATTATCGCTGCAAATACTAATAATTCTGGCGATTTTTTAAAGTCAATGAAATAGTTCTAAATTGGCTTGAGGATATCGTCGAATCCGCGGCGATTTAGAAATCGCCGAAAGAAATCAATCCTAGCGAGAAGTATATGTATTTTCGGCGATTTTGACCGCCGGAAATGACCTTTTTTCTTGTAATGTGTTTGGCTTTAAACAATTGTCGGATTGACTCCGATGATTTTCTTGGACATGTCTTTCGGAAACACGATTACAAACTTTCTTATAAACAAAAGCAGGCCAACAAATTTTCCTAGTTACTTCGTTGCCCGTTAATGCTTGGTCTATTTATAAAAGATAATAAGCCATATAAATAAATATTATAACGCGTAGGATTTGTACCTATTATGACAATAATATTCCTTCTTAATTTCTTCTATATTGAAGTGGTCTTAATTGGACATTTTTGGAGATGTCAAAGCTCACACCATTTTTATAATATTCTTATTAGCACGAACTGACAAACATGCTCAAACAAATATGAATAATGCTATTATATTCTCTCATTTTGATCACTCATGTATTTAATTTTTTTACTTACTGATTAAGAAAATAATTATTAGTATATTGATATTTTTTTATTTTTTAAAAATATTTAAAGATGTTAAAAAAATTTAAAAATAAAAACAAAAAAATAAAAAATAAGAGTTTTGCCTTAGCGTGTCAGCAGCTACTGCTGGGCGCAGCCTTGCATGACTCAACAAATATATGGTAAAAGATGGGGGCAGCCGGCATCTCTCTCTCTCTCTCTCTCTCTCTATATATATATATATATATATATATGATGAATTTCTCCAACTCGTATTAACATGAAGTTTTAGTGCATTTGTTTAACGCAATTTACGACCTTTATATTGTAACTATTAATAGAGACATAACTAAAATTAAAGTATCCAAAGGCTGTATCGTTTTATGTCTTATGATCTTTCCCTTTCCCTCATTTCCCTTTGCCTTCACCACCTCTCCACCTTGCAATCTTTCTTTGGCCTGCCATGAGTGGGCTAAAGAAGCTAAGAAATCTCATAGATATTCTCAAAGACAAAGCCTCCTTGATCAAAGCAACTCTCTCCACGGCCTCCTCTGTAAACGTCGCCGTCCTCCTCTCCACCACCCACGACCCGGCCAGCCCTCCGCTGGAGAAGCGCATCGCCTCTGTTCTCGCCCTCGGCAACGGGTCCCGCCAAACGGCATGCTCCTGCATAGATGCGATCATGGCTCGACTGCATGGCACGCACAGCGCTCCGGTTGCCATCAAATGCCTTCTCACGATCCATAATATCATCACCAGGGGCTCCTTCATTCTCAACGATCAGCTTTCGTTCTATCCTTCTTCTGGTGGCAGAAACTTTCTCAACCTTTCGACTTTTCGAGACTGTTCCGGGGCCGAAATGTGGGAATTGTCGTCGTGGGTGAGATGGTACGCGGGTTTCGTGGAGCAAAACTTGATAGTTTCTAAGGTTTTGGGTTACTGCTTTTGTTCATCTTCAGGCACGAATAACGACAAAAATAAAGAAGAGAGATTCTTGACGTTCTTGGACTCGGATCTGTCGAGGGAGTTGGATGTTCTTGTGGATTTTGCAGAAAGAATCTGCGAGGTACCAGATTCGCTATACCTTCAGAGGAACGATTTGGTTTACGAGGTGGTGAGAATGGTGAGCGAAGATTACAGGTCGGTTCAGTTAGAAATCTTTCTCCGAGTTTCGGAACTCGGAAACAGAACGGAAAACCTGAGTGACGGCGAGTTGACTCAGATGCTAAACACCTTGCAAAGGTTTGAGGACTGCAAAGAGAGGTTACTGTTGTTGTTCGCAAATCGAAAAAGGAACGATCGGATGTGGGATTTGGTAAGCGAGACGAAGTTGAAGCTGATTACAACGAGAGAGAAGAGAGAAGGATTGAGGCTGGTGACGATGGCAGGCCGAAGGATAGACGAGTCTTTGAACCAGTCAACACGGTTCAGAAAACCATTAATGGCGGCCGAGTCGGGGAACCTGTTTTTCTTCGGATCAGGTGGCGGTGCATTGGTGGCCCTAGACAGGGTTCCTCTTGCCGTTTCTACTGTAGGGTAACGAGTGAGAGTACAGGACACCATGATAAAAAGAAAAAGTTCCAACGTATATTCTTTAGGCATTAATATCAATGGGGGTTTTTGACATTTTGTTTGCAGCATTTGCCCCATTATTTGTGTTTCTGCCAAAGAAATGGTTCATACGCAGTAATCGGTAGGTCTTGCAGATTATGATACGGTATCTGATTCTAAATATATAATTGTCATCATGTACACAGTTGTTAGTGCCTTAATTTCCGGTGAGTAGAATTGAGTGTGGATCCAATTCATGTATAATGATCATCTTTTCATTCTTTTATTCATGTATGCTTTGATGTTAATCTTTATTAATTTTTCCCTTTGCCTTGCGGCCTCCTTGATGTCATGCATCTATTGATCTTGATTAATTTGTTAAATTTGTCTTAGGAAATAGTGTTATCTCTCAGATAGACAATAGAGAGTTACAACAATAAACTAGACCATGTTAATCACAAAGAAATTTGGGTATTGTGGAGCCTTAAAAGTAATAATTGACTTGTATTCTGTATGTTTCAGGTCACAATTGTAATATCTCGTTATAAATAAATAGAGTTTATTCTACTTTAAAAAAAATATTGTGTCAAGAGAAGTACTAAATCTATGGAAATATTTTACAAATTAACGTGAGTTGATATGATACATCAAATCTATTTTATAGTAAAAGAAAATTTATAATCTGACGTATCACATTTAATTATATTAATTTGAGTTTATTTTCGTGAAAACATCAATATTTTTCTTTTTTAATGTTAAACTTAAAAATACGAGGGATATAAGAAGAGAGGACGAGAAATCTAACAAAAATGCTTCATTCCAGACAATAAAGAGAAGGTAGGGACAATGAACGTTAATTCAGGACCCATATTCTCTGGCCAAATCAAAGAAGGAATAGTAAAAAAATGATGATTTTGCAATAGTTGAGGTGGAGGAATGAGTGGCTAGTTGCAATGGGAGCGCCTTAATTGGAGGAGGCCATATCCGTTAAAGGTGTTTTTGGCTAGATCGATGTTATTTTGAAATGCAGACTGTACGTTGCCTCGAATGATTGAGTGGGGTTTCTCTTTAAATTATTGAATGGGTGGGCCGCCACAGCTCACACCTTCCGCTGGCTTAGTTATATTATATTTTTTATATGTATTTTTAAATATTTTATAAAAAATAAAAGAAATTAAAATATTATTAAAAAATACTTTCTTAATCACTAAATAATTAAAATTAAAAAATAAAATAAAAAATTACAGCAATAACTTCAAACAGTAAGGATAAGCTATAAGAATAACATTTTTCTTATTGAATTATAAGCTTTAGATTTTTCAAAATCCTATTAGATTTTTCAAGGGAAGGATAGGATCAATATCATAGGTTTAACCAATCATGTAAGAGTCCAATTTGAGTTTTGAATTTGTGAATTAATTCATGGTGTGATCTAGAAATTACATTGTATCTATCTAAATGATGTCACATCTTTTAAATATATGATCGTTGACTTACATATATGGCGATAAACAAATAAAAAAAAAAAAATCAAATGCTACAATTATATAATATTGAACCACCGAATCAAAACCATGCACTTGTAGAATGAAAGTATCCACTTGAAGAAGGTAGAAGTTTCGACACATGTAAGGGAATGATGAATGATGAGATCACGTTTTGGCCCGACATCATAAACCATAAGCAACCATTAATAGAATATTTGCTTTTTTTTTAATAGAATATTTGCTTTGCTACCTACCATGCATGTTGAAAAAAACATACTTATTAGGCTGAGAAAACCTGTGTATATAACGGTAAGTTTGTCATGATGTTTATTGAATTCATCATAATTAAATAGTGTTGTAAGTAGTACTATAACAAATATATATGTATGAGAAAAGAAAAAAAACTAAATATCATTGGACAGGGTATGCCTGGATTTTAAAGCTTAAAGTATGAGAACGAAAAAAAAAAAAAAAAATTATATTCTGGATGACACGATATTTATATATTGGGCATTCAATAATATTAAAAAATTGATATCTATGATCATAAATATTGTTAGACTCATTTTTTGTGCTCTTGTTTTTCAAGCTTTTTTGCTTTTTCCTATTTTTTTTTTTTCAATGAACAAAAGCTTCATTAATCAAAACAAGATTTATAGACGACTATCAAGCCAAATAGCTTGAGAGATAAAATCTGTAAACCCATCCCACCACATTTGAATGGAATCTACAATCCAAGCATGTCTAGCTAGGCCATGACCTGCCTCATTCCCAAGTCTATATTAACATGATAGACTTTTACGTCAATAAAAGTAGCCAAGAAGACCCTAATCTCATGAATAATAGGTCCCCATAGTGATTGGTTTGATGCATCGGCTGCCAATTCTTTCAGCACCAACATGCAATCACCAACATGCAGTCATATTCCAAGATCAGATTTCGTAATGCCAATGTGTGCAGTAAGTTGCAACCCTTGCAGAACAGCTAGGAGCTCAATCACCTCTGGTTGGTCCAACTCCCACCAACTCCCACTCTCCCTTACTTAGTCACATTACAACTTTCCCTTGTGCATCCCTCAATATAACTCAAATTCCTGTTAAATGGAGATGATGAAATATGGCTCCATCTACATTAAACTGCACAAAACCCTCAGGTGGTGGGCTCTATCCACAAAAATTATTCAGTGCAGAAGATGGCTCTAGCTTCACCTCTCCATACAATTTGTGTACTGTCAAAGCATGTTCAATCACCTTCCTTGCATCTAGAAGCTCATCTTCATGAATTTTCTTATTCCTTCTTAACCAAAGACTTAATGCTATAACAAAGAAAGTTGTTAAGTCCTTCATTCCTCCCAAGGTCTTCACCTGTACAGCAGCATTAACTGTAAGGGGATTTTTCTCCCTCTGTCCCAGTGGGCCTGAGAAGGGTAACTAAAGGGACACAAACTAAAGGTCCAACCCAGAACAAGTAGGATCTTCAGGTAGGCTCTTCTAAATGCTACCTGCATAAACGAACGTGCTGTAGGGGGATAGGACTCACCAACTTGGAGACCCATTGAATAGCATCCAGCTCTTGAGTGCTTGTCCGCATAATGGGCGAAAAGTACAGGTGACCCTCGATACTCTAACAAGGGAGGCATTGATGGACCATCAAGTACGCTAGTGGGGTGAGGCATAGTGGAGAACCACGCCTCAATAATGGCACCACTACTTGACCTACACGCCACATTAATGACAAAAGGAACAGTACGAAGGATACGGACTCCATAGGGGCAGACACATTAATGACAAAAGGAACAATACGAAGAAACTGCGAAACCAATACCCACACCTTGTGGGCAAGGTGCTTTAAGGGAAGGAGATTGTTACGGGCTCTAGGGGTGTTACGAGTTCTATGGATGGCCAAGAGGAGTACCAGAGGTCACCGTAGTTGGGAGGGACATGAGTGGAGTAGTTGAGGAACATGAACTGTCGAAGAGAAGGAACTAGGGCTATAGCATGGAACTCAAAACGCACTGTATGAAGGAAGCCTGAAGTGCACCATTTGAATAAGCATGGAATGCAGTGTTGGAGAACTCAGAAGATGAAGAGTACATGCCGTTTACTTGTTTTGCTTTCGTTTATTAATAAGCCTTGTCGTTTACGTACTTGGATTTAATTACTTTCTGTTTTACATTATGTTATGAAGTTACACGTGTATCACTGCCATTTGTGCAGTTAGCTAGTAGTGCTGCAATATGTACGCCAGAAATGGCAAAGCAGAAGTATCTGGAAAGAACTTGAAGAATTTGGTTACTGTATTTGGAGGTTAAGGGGCCCTCGAAGAACCCTGTGGCAACTTGAACATTTGAGTTGCTCTTATCCATTTCCTGTGATTTTCATCTCTTATTACAATTCTTTCTGTTGAAATTTTCTGTTTCATTCCATAGAATTCCAACTCAACCCATAAATACTTTCCATCAACCCAGAAATTCATACACAAACCTAGAGAACCCTTACAATTGGTATCTAGAGCCTACGGTCCTCATGGCAGACAACACAAGATCTTGCAAACAGCACCAAAAAATGTTAGCTAATCACGAACAAAGCATACTGGAATTAAGAGAGCAGATGCAGCAAATGAATGACATGATGCGAACTATTCTTGTTACACAGAATCAGATCCAAGCTTAGCTGGCACACCGTGAACCTCGTGCTGATGCTGAACAAGAACACCAGGACAATCGCAAACCCTTACCCAGGGGTATCAAATTGGAGTTTCCACACTTTGATGGACAAGATCCAGCAGGTTGGATCTTTAAAGCTTCCCACTACTTTGAATTTTACCAAACACTCCCTGCCCATAGAGTTCTTTTGGCTTCCTACCACATGAATGGGGAGGCTCTCATTTGGTACCAGGATGCAACGAATACAGGGCAATTTAATTGCTGGCAAACATTCACACAAGCTTTGCAGCTCCGGTTTGGACCCACAGCCTATGATGACCCCATGGAGGCCATCACATGTCTCAAGCAAACAACCTCAGTAGCTGCCTACAAAGGACAATTTGAAGCACTCTCAAACCGACTCAAGAGACTGCCAGATTCTCACAAGTTGAGCTGTTTTCTCAGTGGCCTCAAGGATGAGATTCGGCTTCCTCTTCGACTGTTGAGCCCCATCAACTTAAATGCAGTTTTTGGCCCTGCAAGAATCCAGGAAGAATATCTGCTTAGTTCTAGGAGAGTAGTGAAACCATGGGGAGGCAAAAGCAGTTTAGTACAAATTACGGGGAACCAACATCAGTATTTAGGGGACATACGGATTAACAAACCAGCACATTCACCATAGAAAGTGTATCCAATGCAGATGGATGAAAAAAGGAAGAAAGGGTTGTGTTTCCACTGTGAAGAAAAGTGAAATCCCTCACATGTTTGTAAGTCCCTTAAAATCTATTTTATGCATGCTACGGATGACAATCAGGATGATAAGGGGGAGGATGTGTTTTACGATTCCAATGACTTAACTGATAATGCTCCTTGCCAGGTCATTGAGATTAACCCAGAAATTTCATTAAATGCTTTAACTGGAACCCCATGCCCTAGTACAATGAGATTGATGGGCCAAATTGGTACCTCCATGGTGGCCATTTTGGTGGATTCAGGAAGTACTCACAACTTCTTGGATCCCTCATTGGTGATAAAGAATAAACTACCAATAGATAGATCTGGTCAACTTAGAGTTAAGGTAGCAAATGGTGAAGAACTGCAAAGTGAAGGGTGCTGCACTCATGTGATCACAACGATACAAGGTATTAAATTCTACCCCTCTTTTTATGTCTTACCATTGGGTGGTTGTGATGCTGTGTTAGGGATACATTGGCTCAGAAGTTTGGGCCCCATAACTTGGGATTTCTCAAGTTTAAGCATGTGGTTTAAGTGGGTAGATAAGTGGGTTGATTTACAAGGTGTGCAGCTTGGTGAGTCCACTTTTACTAATGAGAGTGACAAGTCTCTAGTGACTGCAATGCACAGGGATAGAGGGCTTTTGTTGTAATTGATGGCCACTGAAATAGAAGCACCTCAGGGGACTTGCAATCCACATATTGACCTACTATTAACACAATTTGATCAGGTTTTCCGTGAACCAATGTGGCTTCCTCCCAAAAGGTCTCATGACCATAGAATAGTGATGAAGGATGTCACTAATCCAATTTCTATTCGCCCTTATAGATACCCTTACTACCAGAAAACCGAGATTGAGAAAATTATTACTGAGTTGCTCTCTTCTGGAGTAATTAGACCTAGTTCCAGCCCCTTTTCATCACCCGTATTGTTAGTAAGAAAACATGATGGCAGCTGGCACATGTGTGTTGACTATAGGGGTCTCAACAAGGAAACTGTGAAGGACAGATTTCTCATTCCAGTAATCTATGAATTACTGGATGAACTACATGGGTCTTGGATTTTTTCTAAGCTAGACCTACGGCCTGGTTATCATCATATACGGGTGGTCCCTGAAGATGTTCCTAAGACAACCTTTAGTACTCACGAAGGCCACTATGAATTTTTGGTAATGCCCTTTGGGCTTACCAATGTGCCATCCATATTTCAAGGGCTAATGAACACGATTTTTAGACCATTTTTGAGGAAGTTTGTCTTAGTTTTTTTTGACGATATCCTGGTATACAATAGCTGCATATAGGACCATCTCAAGCATTTACAACAGGTGTTAAGCACCCTTGTTACCCACTGCTTATATGCAAAAAGGTTGAAATGCTTCTTTGGAGTATCTGAGGTTGAATATTTGGGGCATATTGTGACTGATAGGGGAGTTAAGGCTGACCCTAAGAAGGTGGCAGCGATGTTAAGCTAGCCTGTGCCTAAAAACACCAAGTCTTTGAGGAGATTCTTGGGTTTGACGGGTTATTATCGTAAATTTATCAAGGGGTATGGTCTTATTGCGGCACCACTTACTGCACTACTTAAGAAAAATTCTTTTACCTGGAATGACAAGGCTGTCGAGGCCTTTGAAGAATTGAAAATGACAATGACCTCACCACCAGTACTAAGACTACCTAATTTTTCTCAACCCTTCACTGTGAAGTGTGATGCTAGTGGAGGTGGCCTAGGAGCTGTCCTTATGCAACAGGGTCAGCCCATTGCATTTTTGAGCAAGGCTTTAAAAGGAAGGGCTCTAACTCTATCAACTTATGAGAAAGAGTTCATAGCCTTAGTCACGGCAGTTCAGAAATGGAGGCCTTATTTGTTGAGTCAAGCTTTCAAGGTTAAAACTGACCAGCAAGTATTAAAGTTTCTGTTGGAACAAAAGGTGGGTACTGTGACCCAGCAGAAGTGGATCACGAAATTATTGGGCTATGATTTCAATATCCAGTATAAGCAAGGGAAAGAAAACAAAGTGGCGGATGCCTTATCACGAAGGCATGAAGCTGCCAACAATATGGAGGGTTCGTTGGCAGTTATTACCCTTCCCACTCCCATTTGGATTGACGAGCTAAAAGACAGCTATTCAGGTTCTCTGGAGATGCAAGACTTGCTGGCTAAGTTCCAAGCCAACCAAGCCGTACCTAAAGGTTATACCCTTCAACAAGGGTTACTGTTGAAAAAGGGCAGATTTGTTATTGATGCACAACCAGCCTTCAAAAACAAGGTTCTCAAGTTTATTCATGTGGACCCATAGGCTGGTCATTCAGGGTTTCTCAAAATCTATCAACGGGCTAAGAGAGACTTTTATTGTAAATGGATGAAGAAAAACATCAAAAAAACAGTTTGAGAGTATGATATTTGCCAAGTTAATAAAACAGAGAACATCCTCCACCTGGGACTCCTCCAACCACTTCCCATCCCAAATCAAGCTTGGGAAGCCATTTCCCTTTACTTTGTAGAGGGTCTACCTAATTCCCAAGTAGCCACAGTCATATTGGTCGTTGTCGACAGGATGACCAAGTATGGCCATTTTATAACACTGTTCCACCCTTATACAGCAGCTAGAGTAGCTCAAATTTTTTTTTTTAGGAGGTGTTCAAACTCCACGGCCTTCCTAAGACTATCGTTTCTGACCGTGACCCCATCTTCCTCAGTTCCGTTTGGAAGTCCTTATTTGAGCTTCAAGGTTCCAGTTTACATTACAGTTCCACTTACCATCCAGAAATAGATGGTCAAACAAAGGCTCTTAACAAGACCTTGGAAGGTTACCTACAGTGTTACACAAGTAATAAGCCCAAGAGTTGAGCTCAATGGTTGTCCATGGCTGAGTTTTGGTACAATACTTCTTATCACATGGCTACAAAAATTTCACCATTCGAGGTCCTCTATGGTTACAGCCCTCCTAAACTACTCACATACATACCAGGGACAACATCAAACGACTCAGTTGACACTCTACTGCAAACTAGAGAACAACTCAAAGCAGTACTTAAACAAAACCTAGAAGCTTCTCAAGTAAGGATGAAGCTTTATGCGGATAAAAGAAGAACAGAGCGGGAATTTAATGAGGGGGACTGGATCTACCTCAGGCTTCAACCATACTGCCAGAAATCTGTAGTTATTTGTCAGAATTCCAAACTATCGCCGCGGTTTTATGGGCCCTTTCACATCATCCAATGCCTGGAGAAGGTAGTGTACAAGTTGGATCTACCGGCTTCATCAAAGATCCACCCAGTTTTCCACGTTTCATGCTTGAAGTGGAAACTCGGGGATCAAATCAGTCCTCTGCCACAACTTCCTCCAGTGAACTCAAAAGGGGAAGTATTGCCTGAACCCAAGAAGATTGTGGATCGAAGACTCAAGCAACATGGGTACAAGGCCATCACAGAGGTTTTGGTGAAATGCGTTGGGGCTACTGATGCGAATAATACATGGGAGTCTCTCTGGAAACTGCGAAACCTATACCCACACTTTGTGGGCAAGGTGCTTAAAGGGAGGGAGATTGTTACAGGCTCTAGGGGTGTTACGGCTTCTATGGATGGCCAAGAGGAGTACCAGAGGTCGCCGCAGTTGGGAGGGACATGAGTGGAGTAGTTGAGGAACATGAATTGTCGAAGAGAAGGAACTAGGGTTATAGCATGGAACTCGAAACTCACCATATGAAGGAAGCCTGAAGTGCACCGTTTTAATAAGCATGGAACATAGCGTTGGAGAACTCAGAAGATGAAGACTACATGCCGTTTACTTGTTTTGCTTTCGTTTATTAATAAGCCTTATCGTTTACGTACTTGTATTTAATTACTTTCTGTTTTACATTCTGTTATGAAGTTACACGTGTATCACTGCCATTTGTGCAGTTAGTTAGTAGTGCTGCAATATGTACGCCAGAAATGGCAGAGCAGAAGCATCTGGAAAGAACTTGAAGAATTTGGTTACTAAATTTGGAGGTTAAGGGGCCCTTTAAGAATGCTGTGGCAACTTGAACATTTGAGTTGCTCTTATCCATTTCCTATGATTTCCGTCTCTTATTACAATTCTCTCTGTTGAAATTTTCTGTTTCATTCCATAGAATTCCAACTCAACCCAGAAATTCATACACAAACCTAGGGAACCCTTACATTCTTGATATTTTTCTTCCAAGTGTGAGTGCAGCGTCTTTGTGTACCTCAGCTTCCTCTTGTATTTCTCCTTATCTTTCTTCTTCCTTGTGGCACTGCTCTGTTCTTCTTCTTCTTTGCCAGCGATACCAAAACACCTTGTGTTACCATCTTTTTTTCTGTAATTGTGTGCATTTTGCATGGAGGAAGATGCGGGATCTTGGGCAATGCTCCAGTACTGCCTATGGGAGAACTGGATAAAGAGAATGTAGCGGCTGTGGCATGGAGTGGCGGCTGTGTGCGTGGAAATGTAAAAGAGATCCCACCAATCAAGCCAACATCGTAGCTGACAAGAGCGTATTGTGATCTGCACAATTCCAGCACAGGAGCGTATCACGATCTGCATGATTTCAGCACCTTCACGTCCATGCCTCCAGCTTGCAGACTTGCTTTATTTTTTCCTTGTTTTCTTTTCTTTCCTTGTAAATTACTTTCCTTGTTTATAAGTCAATAGTGTATATATATGTAAAGCACTATAGATAGAATAATACGACAGTTTTGAATAAAAACGTTATTCACATTAAGTGTTGTTCTTTTTTATTTGGTATCAGACGTCATCCGATTCTGAAATTTTTTTTCCCTACTTCCACAACAATGGCGTCTTTCATCTCTTCCTCTGATAAAGACCTTGTTCTTATCACCATCAACACAAACCAATTGCAGCGACTTACCTCCTCAAATTTTCCTGCGTGGAGTGCCACCTTGCAATCCCTTCTTCATGGATATGACCTTATGGGTTTTCTTGACGGCTCAGTTAAGTGCCCACCATGTCCAGATGGTGACTCTGATCTCTTTGCCCGTGTTGTTGCTGCCCACTGGTTCCGCCAGGACCAGCTGCTTCTCAACACCATTTTGGCGTCTATTTTCGACACTATCTCTCCTCTCATTGCCATGGCGCAGACCTCTGCTGAAGCTTGGTCTCGTCTTTCACAGCTTTATGGAAATCGTTCCCGTACAAGGGTGATGCAACTCCAGGAGTCCCTGACCCTTCTACAACGTGGTGACCGATCCATTGTTGATTATCTCCAAGCTGCTCGTACCACCATTGATGAACTTGCCATGATTGATGCGCCTCTCTCTGATGATGATGTTACTCTCTATGTACTCAATGGCCTCAGGACTGACTACAGGGACATCGTCGCTCCTATCTGCACCAGAGCAGCGTCCCTGTCATTTGAAGAACTCCATGATGTCCTTAGTTCTCATGAGGCATACTTGAAGCGCTTGGAGGCCTCTCAAGCTCAGCTTGTTGCTACTACCAATGCCGCCCAGTGACATGATGGTCCTTCTCCCACTCGGTCCTACAAGAAAAACTACCGTGGTGGGTCTCAGCAAACTGGTCCAGGTCAGTATCGTAATAATCAACCTCGTAGAAAACCAAAATGTTAGTTTTGTGAAGAACTTGGACACACAGCCCGCTTGTGTCTGAAATTGCAGTCTATGTTTGCCAACTGTGCCTGAAAATCAACTTGCAAGAGTGCGAAATGGCTTCTTGACTCTGGTGCTTCCCACAACATCACCTCAGGCCTCTCTAACTTATCTATCCACTCTGAATATGATGGTACTGATGCTATGGTCATTGGAGATGGTTCAGGTTTTTCTGTCACTCATATTGGTTCTCTTGCCTTACAATCTACTGGTCGAATTTTTCAATTACGTGATACTCTTTGTGTACCATCTATTCACAAGAATCTTATTTCTGTGCATCATTTTACTAAGACCAATAATGTGCTCATTGAATTTCACCCTGATTATTTTCTTGTGAAGGATCGAATCACGGGGGCGACTCTGATTGTTTCCCAAGTATTTAATTCAATAATTTGTCAGTTTCATCTTCATCTCTTAACCATGTTTGTAGTTCTTGTCGCATTAATAAGAGCCAACAACTTCCTTTTGGCACCAATAGCATAGTCAGTACCAAACCGCTTGAGTATATTTATTTGATGTGTGGGGTTCACCTCATGTCACTTCTTACAAAGGTTTTCGGTATTATGTGATTTTTATTGATCATTACACTCGTTATTGTTGGTTCTTTCTGATGCACTCAAAATCTGATGTTAGTATCATTTTTCCTCAACTCCATGCACTTCTTGAAAAAAAAATTTGGTTTGCCTATTAAAAATCTATTGTAACACCCCCTTCCCGTAGGCTAGGAGTGCCACGTATTTTCCATAAAAATAATCCGGTAATAGATCCCATAATTTCATAATTGAAAAACTGAACTTTTATTATGCGGAAAAATGTCTAATAAAACTGTCTTCCAAAACATTAAATGAAATAAACTGAAATAAATTCATGTCATAAAAACATGTTTATTTTAGAAAGTCTGAACTAAAAATAAATGCTCTTTCTACTCCTGGCCTGCCTGCTCGTAATCATCATCTTCACCTGGGTGGTTAAAAAAACATGAAACAAACTAAAATGAGTCGATGACTCAGTAAGAAATCTATCACAACGTAAAGGTAATAAACATAAGATTTTCATAACAACTTTCATGCTGAGCTTAAAAAATTCATGACTGTTCATACTGATGTTTATGCTATGTATGACTGTTTTAACTGAGTTAACTGACTGATCTGACTGATTTAACTGATTTATCTGACTGGCCAACACACTTAACCCTGTGTGCAAGGTTGTGCACCAGCCCCACATCCCGCTGCAGCAAGGGGAACTGCTGATAGTATTCTAGCATACTATGGTGGACCACGACTGAGTTCATGGCTTGCACACCACCCTGAACTGAACTGCATTGGTACCATGCATCTGAATGGCCATCTTATTAACTGATCTGATATTATCTTACACTTGAATTTAAGATGGCTTACGTGTCTTATACACATGAGATGCATGACATACTATATACATAATCATAAATTCTGAATTTAAACATGATGCGGAATGACATGGTCGTATGCTATGCTAGATGACATGCTTGCATATGACATGAGCGGTTCATAAATAGTGGCTGTCAATGAACTGGCTTGGATAATACATACATATAAGCTAACTGTGATTATCCTAATTTATGATCAAATTTACTTACCTCGCTGCGTGTCTTCTTGAATAATACTTCGTAACTTGAGACCTATATGAAATAATAACTATCACTAAATTGGTTTGGAAACACGTACTAATATCTTAGTTAATTAAATCTACAATCTAAAAGATAGTGTTAAATAATTCAATAAATCCTGATATTTAAATTACTTAAAATACTTATTTATAATTTAGATGAATACTCAAATTATTTTAAATAATTCTTAAACATAAATTCTTAATCTAAGTTTCATTTCCTAACATAATTATTAAATCTTATAAGAAACCTAATAAATTCTATTAAATATTCTTAACATCACAATTTTTATTAAATTCTTAACATAAGAAATTTATTAAATTACACTAAATAGACAAAAGAATATTAACAAAGTATTTGCAAACATCCTTATAAAATAACCTTTGACTACTATATTTATTTAAGAAAAACTGACTTTTAAAAAAATGTAAAGTACAATAAAATTAATAAACTGCTAATAAAATAAAATCCATTACAAATTAAAATACAAGTTCATTTAAATAATTAGAATAATTTCTGTAAAAACATACGATTTGGCCCATAACATAAAACTATAATACAAGAGCCCAACAAAAATGAGCTCAACACTCGCACAAGGCCTAGGGCCCAAAGCCCATCAAAAGAACCCACGGGTTCAACAAAACCCGAAACCCACTGCTTAAACACAAGAAACAGAGAGTTCGAGAGAGGGAGTGAGGTTCTGCAAAAGGAGAGCTCACCGAGAGGGGGCTGAGTGCGACAGCAGCTTCGGGTGGCTGAGAGGGACCGGCGACGCGACAGGGGGGTTTCCTATGGTGGTCGGCACCGAGTGAGAGAAAGAAAGAGAGAGTTTAGAGAGAGGAACTACTAAACCGAAACCAAGAGAGAGAGAGAGAGCTGTGGCGGCCGAGGCCTTACCGGAGAAATGAGTGGCTCGACGGGGGTTGTGGGTCGGCGGCTTCTGTGTCGTCGAGGAGAGGTTCGGCGCCTCCAGAGGTGGCCACCGAGGAGAAGGGGCGACGGCACTGGTTCGGCAACAGGGGTTTTTCGCAACTCACAAGTTTGCCTTCTCATGTACAGGTAAGCACGTTTTATAATGGTAGGTGATAGAGAATTAGAGAAACCCTAGAAGAGCATAGACGTGCACGTGCAAGAGAGTGGAGACGTGCATGTATAGAAGATACTGGGCAACAGAGTTGGTGTTCCACTAGGATGTTAGTAAAACAAACAAAATCACCGAGAGAAACATACGGGTTGGGTGGTTTGAAGTTTTCAAACAGAGGCTAACAATGTGATGAGGTTCGGTGACTAGAACAAAAATTTAAACTTCAAATTTCAAAACAAAACCGTAGTAACCATGATCTGATACACTTTAGAGATCCTTATTAAAACAAAACTCTAACAAATCATAAATCGCAACTATAATAGAAAATATAAAGATAAAGTACATATAAATTCTGATAAAACTGTAATCATAAAAATATAAATTCTAAAAATATAAATTTACTAGAAAAATTTACTTACATACCCTAAAATCAAAACTGGTATGTCACATCTATACACTGACAATGGTGGTGAATATGTTAAACTTAAATCCTATCTTAGCAAAAATGGCATAAGTCACCTCACCACACCTCCTCACACCCCCCAACACAATGGCTTGTCTGAACGTCATCACGGTCAAATTGTGAAAACCGGTATGACCCTCTTTTCTCAAGCTAATCAACCCCCAAAATTTTGGTGCCTTGCTTTTCAAACAGCTGTGTACCTTATTAATCGACTTCCTACTTCCATCCTCCAAAATAAATCTCCTTTTGCATGTCTTTTTGGTCATACTCCCAATTATAAAAAATTACGAGTTTTTGGGTGCCTCTGTTTTCCGTGGCTCAAACCTTTTAATCAACATAAATTTGATCCAAAATCCAAACCCTGCATATTTGTTGGCTACTCCACCTCCCAAAGTGCTTATCTGTGCATGGATCTACAAACCACTCACATTTACATCTCTCGGCATGTAGTATTTAGTGAGTCTGAATTTCCATCCTCACCCACAAACCTCACCACAACTGAACCAACCAACCCACCCAGCCCACCTCCACTCCTCCTTCTCAACCTTGGTGTCTCCCTTCCATGTCCTGCTCGGACCTCCTCCCATTCTACTAACTCATCCAGCCTCGACATGGCCCACTCTCTCATTAACCCATCACCCACAGCCCCGTCCTATGTGGATTCATCTGTTCCTCCCTTTTCCTTGCAGGATGATGCCCCTGAGTCGGTCTCTTCCATGGGCCCTTCTTCATCGGGCTCCACGACTCCGGCTCCAGTTGCTGAGCGCACACATCCTATGGTGACTCAAGGTATGAACAATATTTTCAAACCGAAAAAATTGTTTCATGTTACTAAGCGTCCTATGCCAGTTTCTCTTAAGCCTAGCAGCGTTCGTGTGACCCTTAAAAGTGCTGGTTGGAGGAAAGCTATGAGCGATGAGTTCAATGCCTTGGTTAAACATGGCACCTGGGAATTGGTGCCTCCTGCTGCACATATTCAGCCTGTGGGATGCAAATGGGTCTTCCGAATTAAAAGGTGGGCTGATGGCACTATTGATAAATATAAAGCCCGACTTGTGGCTAAGGGTTTCATCAACGGCCTGGTCTTAATTATACTGAGACATTTTCTCCTGTCATTAAACCCGCTACTATTCAAACTATCTTGTCACTGGCTATTTCTCATAATTGGCACCTTCGCCAACTTGATGTTAATAATGCCTTTTTACATGGCACACTCAGTGAAGATGTTTACATGCAACAACCAGCAGGTTTTATTGACGCTGATCAGCCCACTTATCTCTACAAATTGAGACAATCGTTATATGGTCTCAAATAGGCCCCACGAGCCTGGTATCAAGCCCTAAGTCGCAACCTCCTTTCTCTGGGTTTCACTCAGTCTCAAGCGGACCTCTCACTTTTTCTTTATTATCACGATGCTCATATTGCTTATTGTTTGGTATATGTGGATGATTTAATTGTCACAGGTAACAACTCCTTGCTACTGGATTGCATTGTTCAGTCCCTGGGACAACAATTTAGCCTCAAGGACTTGGGTCAATTACACTACTTTCTAGGGGTTGAAGTTGTCCATACCAAGACCGGCTTTTCTTAAGTTAGCATCACTACATACGTGATATACGATCACGCTATAAACTCGAGGGTGCAAAACCAGTTCAAACTCCCCTCTCCACCACCGAACCTTTTCGACTTCATGATGGTTCTGCTGCTATGGATTCCACCCTCTACCATAGTGTTATCGGTGCCTTACAATATTTGTCTCTCACCAGACCAGACATCTCTTTTCCTGTGAATCGCTTGGCTCAATTCATGCACAAGCCTACTCAAACTCACTGGACTGCAGTAAAACGACTTCTCCGGTATTTAAAAGGAACTCTATACCACGGCTTGCATCTCCATCGGTCTTCGTCCTTGGAAATTACAGCTTACTCAGATGCGGATTGGGCCAGTAACGTGGATGATCGGACTTCCACCACTGCTTATATTGTGTTCTTAGGCGCTAATCCCATCTCTTGGAGTTCCCATAAACAGCGGGCTGTTGCTCATTCCTCCACCGAAGCAGAGTATCATGCACTGGCAGCCACTGCATCGGAGCTTGGATGGTTATCTTCTCTGTTTCATGAGCTTCGCCTGTCCCTTCCTCAACCTCCTAGAATACTTTGTGACAACGTTGGGGCCACTCAGTTAAGTTTAAATCCCGTCCATCATTCCCGCATGAATCACATTGCAATAGACTTACATTTTGTTTGAGATTATGTTGCAAAGGGGCTGCAGCATGTCTGTCACGTATCCTCACATGATCAGCTTGCTGACTTGATGACCAAAGCTCATTCTCATTCTCGCTTTGGTTTCTTGCGATCCAAGATCAGCATCACCGATGGTGAGTCGATCTTGCGGGGGCGTGTAAAAGAGATCCCACCAATCAAGCCAACATCGTAGTTGACAAGAGCGTATTGCGATCTGCACGATTCCAGCGCAGGAGCGTATCACGATCTACATGATTTCAGCACCTTCACGTCCATGCCTCCAGCTTGATGACTTGCTCTGTTTTTTCCTTGTTTTCTTTTCTTTCCTTGTAAATTACTTTCCTTGTTTATAAGTCAATAGTGTATATATGTGTAAAGCACTACAGCGTATATATATGTAAAGCACTGTCGTATTATTCTGTCTGTAAAATTAATAATAATATAATAAAATAATAAAAAATATATTAATTTTAAATGTATAAAATATGCAATAATACAACTTAATCACTTGAAAATAAAAAGATCTTATTTTTTATAATGTTTAAATGAGATTCTAATTATATAATTAACTAGTCTTGACCACGTGACATGGGCCTTCGAATGGGGCGTTATAAAAGGATAGCGGCGGAGAGGTGTATACTGGAATAAGCTCGTTAGATCTGCAGGAAGATGATAATGACAATGACGTGGTAGGGAGCCTGCACAAATACGGTAAAAAAAATCAAATGTTACAGAAGTGAAGGCAAATTCTTTGGGAGCTTCTAAGAGAGGATTGATTGCCTTACTGAGTTGCTGAAAAAGGATAACAGTGAAGCATAGGGTTTTTGATAATCTACAAGCAGAGCAGGGAAGCTTTCCCCTGAATTCAGTTTTGTCAACTAAATGGAAAAAGAGGGCTAGGGGATATCAAGACCTCAGTAAAAGTAGAGGGAACATACCGTATAAGGATGAACTCATCTCGTGCTGACTTGTTCATGGAGGGAATGGAGATGGTAATGACAGAATGTCCCATTAATAAGAAAGGTAGAACTAATAATACCTTTCTAGATGCTGAAGATGAATTTTTATTGGTGGAGGCTGGTCACCAGCCCCGCAAAACCAATGAGTATCCTAACTTAGAACTGCCGAGGTTTTGAAAACCTTCGGATAGTTCGAGTCCTAGTCATGTGATAAAGGAAAAGCTTCCCAACTTGATCTTACTCATGGAAACAAAATGCAGTAAGAATAGAATTGAGAAATAAATAATAAGATGAGATTTGATCGTTGTTTTGTAGTAGGAACTATAGGCAGCAGTAGAGGATTAGCCTTTCTTAAGAAACAAGAGATGGAGATGAATTTGATTAATTATACGAGGTGGCAGATAAGTGTTAAGATCATTGATAAGTTGAGAGATCTTACATGGTTGTTTAACAGATTGTATGGTCATCCCGAGACAACTAAGAAACAAGGCAGCTGGAGCCTGCTTAAAAATCTAAAGCTTGAGGATCCTATTCCTTGGATTTGTGCTGGGGAATTCAATGAGATAACCAATCAACATGAAAATTTTGTAGTAGATGGACCTTATCAGCAGATGGAGGCTTTGAGGGATGCTTTAGACTTTTGCTCACTTAGTGATGCCACAACTAAGGGACATAAGTTTACTTTGAGTAATAACAAACGAGGAATGGCTTTTACCAAGGAAATGCTTGATATAGCTATGGCTATCTCAGAATAGGATTAGCCTTTTGCAACACAACCTGTCTAGTAATGCCAACCCAAAAATATGATCACTGCCCTCTCTATATCTCTTCATCATGTAGAAACAAAAGCAATAGGAGGAGAAGCGAAGTTTCTCGATATGAAGCTGCCTGGGCTTTAAGGGAGGACTGTGCAAAGATTATTGAAGAAGCATGGGGTAAGCAATACAGTAGAGAGGGTGGGATGTCAGTCAATAAAACCAAGTTACAGAATTGCAAAGAGGGTCTCAAGAATTGAATGCTCATATTTCGAATAAGGAACATATAGCCATTAAGGAAAAATTCCATAGATTTGCAACTCTACAAGAGTTGGAAGATGGAGATCGAGATTAAACTAGTAGTGCTATCGAACTGTTACATTAAGGGGGAAGTGGATATAATCCTAAAAGAAGAAGAAATAAAGTGGAAATAGAGAGGAAAACAGAAGTGGTTGCAGCATGGTGATAGAAGCACGAAGCATAATCATATGTATGCCAATCAGAAAAGGAAATTAAACAAATACCCTCACCCAGATCATCGATGGTCAGGGTTGCTTAGTTACAAATCAATCAATGATTGGTGACTAAGATGTACATCTTCATAGGTTTTTTTAACTGACTTATTTACTTCCTCTAAACCAAATGATTTCTCTGAATGTCTCTTTGGTATGGTAAGTATAAGAAGCTATTAGCAAATTATAATCTATAGTACTAAATGTGTCTTGGTATAAAAATAATGAGATGTATTATTTATTATTTTTTTAATCGTCATCATGTTATCGATCGATCGATCATTTCATGACGTGATAATAAAATAATTAAAATAATAATGAATAGTATTTTCCAAAATCGATTTGCTACCAAAGTCCAAAAGTCCTCATGTCAAAGTAATTTTTCTAAGAGTAAGCATGCCATGGAAGATGAATTGTCAACATAATATTAGCATCTTTAATATGTGAAAATCTCCTAATTTTATGGCATTAACTGGGTGTGTGTGTGTGTGTGTGTGTGTGTGTGTGTATATATATATAATATTATTGAAGCTTAAAACGCAAGGGGGGGGGGGGGGGGGGGGGGGTGGGGAAACCCTCAAATTGGGTAATATCGGTGGCAATTATGATCCATGAACATGAATTCTATTAATGTTCAAGTGCTTCTGATTGATCTTCTGGTATAGGACTTGACCACTTACTTACACGCTTGCTGGCCTCCTCAGCCTACAAATCCAGCAGAGCATATATATATATTTAAGAGTTTTATATGATAATGAATTAATATGTAAAAGAATCATACAATTTATATGATCTAGAGAATTAATATATGTCTAGACATATTTATATACCTGTGTCACCCAATTGCTTCGTATTGTCATGATGGTCAATACCAAAGTCTGAACGGCCGTCCCACCGAAGACCATGCCACCCCAAATGCCCTGTCACAGCCACCAACTTCCATATTGAGTATTTCCATATTACGGAGAATGATATAAATACAACGTCACCTTTTACTTTGTGTCTACATATATCATTAATACTCAAACATCATACATGCATAATGGAGATATATATGTTTAGAATTCAACCTTGAGGTCGTCAAAAGTTGGTCAAATTCTGAATTAAAAACCTAACAATATGCATGCTTAGATTGAATGGGAGCTAATGTTTGAAGAGTAGTACTACTGATGGAACCAATAATGAATAATAGTATTACTCTATTAAAAATGTTTGCGGCCTCCATAACAAAGTAGCGATCCTCCGACAAGGCCGGGAAGATCGCTCGGAAACTCTTAGATAAAATAGTAAGCTGGCATGAATGGATACTAAGCACACATACCATGACGCCCAAATCGAACACCCATCCCATTAGAATTCCAACAGGAAGTCCAATAATGTAGTAGCAACCAAGATTTATATATGCTACTGTTGCTTGCTTTCCCGACCCAACAGCTACCCCTGTCGTCATATATATATATATATATATATATATATATACATACACATATAGTGAAGAAGATGATTGATCACAACTCTTTTAGTGGAACAAACATAGGCAATATTTCATCAAATGCACTAAAATATACGTAGAGAGATTGAGATTAGCAGAAATTAACTTACCCGATAAAACTGGTTGAACACTGTTGAGTAGAATTGTAACCCCTAGCAAGTATGACATCTTATCAACTTCTCGGACAACATCAGCGCTGGACGTGAATATGTATGCAATTTTGTCGTGGACTATTAGGACTAGTATGCAGAAGAAGAGTCCAATCACAGCTGAGTAGGACACAGACACTATAGTTGCAAATTTCGCAGCTTTGGCGTTGCCGGCTCCCAATTCATTGGCCACCCTTACTCTGTGAGTTTCATGACCAAAAAAAAAAAGATTTTGCAGAGTTAATATTACTAGAAATAATAACAAAAAGGTGGTGCCCAGCCCTATTAGTCGTGTTTGAAATATGTCGGGTTACCTTAATGAATTAGGATTTTATTTTCTTTAATTTTTTTGGGCAGTATAACGTATGGATCAAAAGAATGTTATCCGCTCTTTGAAGTTAGTCACTGAATAATTTTTCTATGAATCTAGCCAAATTTCTTGAAAAACTTTCATCACGTGATCGGAATCCTTGAACTTTCTAAAATAGATCATTCGATCCAACTATTATTCTCTCATTTTAATTAAAATTCTTTCATGATCATCATCTAATGTAACATCAAATGATTGTAAAACTATTTGTTATTATCACTTATCTCTCAATCATCTAACACCACAAATGAAGATATCACGAATAATATTTTTAAAAAAAATTATAGGTACAAAAATTATAAGAATCTTAATATTAAAAAATATAGAAAGGATAATACTATTCATCATCCTATTAATTACCATCATTTCATGCTCTAATTAGTATCATAATGATTAAAAAACTAATTGTTATTTTCACTTATCCGTCAAAGAATGGTAGCTAGCTACAAGAATAACTAATAGTATTTTTCAAAATTCTAGCTGTACAAATTTTAAAAATGCTTATATTACCAAATCTTGATCCAACATGGGCGCTCATTATGAAACCTGCTTATAATCTTATTCTAGAATTTTATAATCAAATGTTAGAGATCACTTGATCTAGAGGATCAGCATTTGAAGAACACTCCTAATGGTTTCTTTATAATCTTATTCTTGAAAATACATTACCAAACTTTTTCTATTTTAGATACTCATCTTTACAATATATCATATATCGGCTTATTTATTTTTTGTCTATGTCATTTAAATATTTTTTTATTCATTTTAAATACAAATCTGAACCAACCTATATTATCCAAATGATCATCCAACTAACATTGATCATCCATTGGAAAGTTGCACTTTATATTGGGACAATGGGTTTCTTTGATTCCCCATATTTCCAAGCTATATGTTAATTTGAGTATAGATATTAGTAATTTTTACAGTCACTATTCTTTCAAGAGAGTGAGTGCTTATGATCAAAATGTTGCATAATATGATCTAGTTGAAGGAAAGGAAAGCATAAAGCATTCATATATTTATTCTCGTTGCACTTGTAAGATCAGTTTATACATATTAATTTCTGGTTCATAATGTGAAAAGGGGTTTCAGGTTAAAGGGTCATGCCATAGTAGAAGTTGATTCCTCACTGATATAACCATGTGAGGAATCCCCATTGGGTTCCTCAAGCCTCTTGTTCTTGTTGCAAGTTTATTCGGTGCGC
The DNA here is from genome assembly GCF_004785595.1 of Juglans microcarpa x Juglans regia. Taxonomy (NCBI): domain Eukaryota; kingdom Viridiplantae; phylum Streptophyta; class Magnoliopsida; order Fagales; family Juglandaceae; genus Juglans; species Juglans microcarpa x Juglans regia. Next base: position 5,323,245 of record NC_054608.1, on the reverse strand, counting down.
TTGGACATCGATGAAAATTGCATCAATACATACATTAATAGGAAGATATATAAAAGCTTATAACTGATCATTTCATTGCAACTAGTTTTCATCTCATGATCCAAGTTGGTTTCTATATTCATTTCATAAAAATAACGATTCTTTTTTTTTGTTTTTTGTTTTTCATACTAGGGTCCATCTATCTAAAAACACGTCTGATCATATTTACAACTTAATTTGGCAGCCAAATAATATTAATCACAAGATAACTAGGAGATTTGCTCTGAATGGCCAAGTGATCTTCTAACTGACCCTCTAAGATCATAAGGCTAACTTGAGTTGTATGGAAACTGCTATCAAATCCTCTCGTTAATTTTGCTAATTTATCTCATAATAAGGACCCATTTAAATATTCATGATTGTAATCATGACTCTTACCAATTAACATAAAAATATTATAAAGTAATGCTATATACAGTCGTGGAATACCTAAGTGCAGCGCAATCTTTTTGAAAAAGAGTAGGGTCCATGATTAAAAATTAATTTTTTATCATGTGAGTCATGTATTTACTTATTTTTTCAAAAGTATTGCGTGACGTTTGTGCATTCCACGACTTCACTCTAGATTGGTATTAATTACCATGCAATCGACTAAATTACAAATGTGCCCATCATAAAATATGCAAAGAAAATTAAGATAGTCTATAGATACAAATTTTAGTCACTTTAATTCTTCTACCCCTTAATATTTTAGTACCAAATTAACAATTTGATCAATATTAATTTTTTGACCCAAAGAAAATTAATTTAGCACTGAATGTTAAATACTAAACCCGGGTTGTATCAATGATCGTTAATCTCAATAGTTTGCTTAAAGGGTCGAGATATTTGCATCTGATCAATAATCTTTCATAAAGTTTTATATGATCTATACCCAATATTGCATAAAATGTTATCCTTCAAGAGCTGATCATCATGATTGTGAAAGGGTAAAATACATCATGCTCCAAAAGGGTTTTCAAGACCTAGCCCATCAAGGGGCTATCACTATAAGACAAAGAAAGAGAGAGGAAAAGGGGACAAGAGTGGACAAGAGTGGACAAGAGGGGACTAGGGGCATGGAGGTGTTAGGAGAAAGTGGGAAATGGAGAGACGGTGAGACACTCAAAACAAATATTCCTCACAATTACCGAGGGGCATGTATGAAACGGGTCAAATAAAAGGGGCAAGATGCCTACTGTTTCAAGGACTCTTCGACTTTTTTTGACTTTTGGGATTTTTTCTTTAATCGAAAAGATCCAGAGAGAATATCTTCTCCAGCAAGTAGATTTGCAGCTCTCATTGTACAATGAGAAATGAGAGGTTATGAGAGATTGTAAACAAGATTATTATAGTGGAATCTCCCCTCCCCAAACCTCCATGGACGTAGGCCTAGTGTTGAACTACGCAAATCTGTGTATTCATCTCTTTATATTTCTTCTACATTTAAATATTGTTTATCACCAAGGATCTACGCATTGACACCGTACAGCCACACTGGACCACTATTAGGGGCTCAAAACAACACCTTCCCAGACCTAGCCCATCTCCACACATCCTGGGAATGGATCTCTCTACCCTTCCGAGTTGTTCATAACTATGAAGGAGTAAAATACACTAGCCCCAAAAAGGGTTTTCAAGGCCCAACCAATCAAGGGGCCATCACCAAAAGATAAAGGGAGAGAGAGGGAAAGGGGACAAGAGCGAACAAGTGGGGACTAGGGGGCATGGAGGTGTCAGGAGGCATGGATGTGTCAAGAAAAAGTGGGAAATGGAGAGATGGTCAAACAAGCAAAGAAGACATCCCTCACCACTACCAAAATGCACGCTTGAAGAGGGTCAGATAAAGGCAGGATGCCTATGGTTTCACGGACTCTTCGACTTCTTCCGAGTTGTGGGACTTCTTCTTCAATCGGAAAGGTCTAGAGAGAACATCTTCTCCAGCAAGTAGGTTTGCATCTCCCATTGTATAGTGAGAAATAAGAGGCTATGAGATATTGTAAACAAGCTTATTATAGTAGAATCTCCCCTCCCCAACCCCCGTGGACGTAGGTCTAGTGCCGAACCACGTAAATCTGTGTGTTGATCTCTTCATATTTTCTCTACATTTAAATATTGTTCGTCGCCATGGATCTACGCACCAGCACCGTACAGCCCACCGGATCACTGTCGGGGGCTCAAAACAACACCAACCTAGACCTAGCCCATCTCAGCGCATCATGGGAATGGATCTCTCTTCCTCTACGGTCTGTGCGTAATTGTGAAGGGATAAAATACACCAGGCCCCAAAAGGGTTTTCAAGGCCAAACCTATCAAGGGGGCTATCAACAAAAGACAAAGGAGGAAAGAAGGAAATGGGACAAGAAGAGACTAGGAGGCATGGAGGTGTCAGGAGGCATAAAGGTGTCACAAGGTGGCTAGCGGCGGTGGCTTGAAGCCGCACACCAGTGCATGAAGCATGCATTGGACTCCATGGTCATGCACAGTGGGCAGAGCTCCATGGCCTCCACTCGTTGGCTATGCACTACAGTCAAGCACTCCACGGCCTCCTCGCCCACTGTCATGCACAGCGAGCAAGGCTCCATGGCCTCCACTCGTTGGATATGCGTTGCAGCCAAAGCATTCCACGGCTTCCTCTCTCATGGTTATGCACAGCAGGCAGAGCTCAGCGGCCTCCTCTCCACGGCCATGTGCTCATCGGCCACAGTTAAGCACCCTAGGCCTACGTGAATTCTATTTGGAACTACAGAAGAGAAGGAAACAGAAGGAAACCTACCCAGAAAAGAAAGAAAATACAGAGAGAGAAAAATGAAAAAAAAATAGAAGTGGAAATAAAAATTAGGAGCGAGGAAGGGAAGAAATGAGAAAACAGCAGTGGCCAACTTCGATCAAGCTGTAGACAGATGATAGCAAAAAAAAAAAAAAAATCAGTCGTGATGGCAAAATATTTTGGTTTGTCTCCTTCAAAACTTACATGGATTTTTTTTTTCGTTAACATGATTGATCCCTGTAGCAACATTCCTCCCTGCGAGGCAAAAATGGAAAGATAGGCCTAAAAGATTGTCTTATCCCTCTCGCGGAGGAGTGCGGGTCAGGCCTTGGCCACCCAAAGACAGAACCTCTGTCAACGAAATCTACATCAACGGAATCGTCATTAGCAACTTACCTCCTTGCGAGGCAAAAGGAAAAAGGTAGGCCTAAAATGTTACCTTATCCCTCTCGTGGAGGAGTGGAGGTCAGCTCTTGGCCACCAGAAGACAGAATCTCTCCATCAACGAAATCTATATCAATGAAATCTACATCAGTAACTTATCTCCCCACGAGGCAAAAAGAAAAAGGTAGCCCTAAAATGTTGCCTTATTCCTCTCGTGAAGGAGTGCAGGTTGGCCCTTGGCCACCCGAAGACAGAATCTCCATCAACAAAATCTATATCAACGAAATCGCCATCAGTAACTTACATCCTCATGAGGCAAAAAGGAAAATGTAGGCCTAAAAGGTGCCTTATTTCTCTCGCGGAGGAGTGCAGGTCGGCCCTTGGCCACCCAAAGACATAATCTCCATCAACAGAACCTCCAGCAACAGAATCTTCATCAACATAATCTCCATCAACGAAATCTCTAGCAACAGAATCTCCACTAGCAGAATTTCTATTAACAGAATCTCCATTAACAAAATCTGCACTAACGAAATCTCCAGCAATGGAGCGCCATCTCCAGCACCAGAATGGCAAATGGATATCACCTCAGACCTTTACCACACCCCGACAAGACAACTCAGGTTTGCGAATTTTGCACTTGTGATTGGAAAATTTTTTGCTAACAGGATTGAATTCTGCAGCATCTTCTACTTACCTTCCCTTGGGGCTCAATAGGTGGGTCCAGCCTTAAGGTGGCCCAGCTTGCCTCACGGTGAAGTGCGGGTTCAGTCTTTCGAGACAACATAGCGCAGTCAGACATCTTTTGCTTACCTTTCCGTGGGGGTCAACAAACGGATCCAGCCTTAAGGCGGCTTGGCCTACCTCATAGTGAAGTGCGGGTCTACTCTTTCGACTGTTCGAAGTTACTTTTGAGACAGCGGCTCCACCAACAGATATCGGGTGTTCACACTTGTGTCATAACTGTTGCTAGCAGGTTAACTTCGGGGAAAAGCCTTTGTGAGTTAATGTTCCTCCGAGCTCAACAACCGTCTGAAGTGGACCTAGAGGGTCGATGGGATCCCTGACTACTCGCACAGGTTACAACAAACATACTCTAACACTAACCGCAATTCACACAGGAGAAAGAAAATTCACGAGCGTCATCGCAAATAAAGACGTCGAAAGAATGTATGCCTTTTGACAAGACCTAGGGCGAGTCCAGTCTTACTAGCTGCTCGACCTTCTACCATTCTTTATAAAAGTCAACAGGCGAGAAAGGTCAAAGATCTCCCGGCCTCCCAAGCGTTCGCATAGGCGGGCAAGTCGTTTGACTGCTCGACCAACTTTGGTATGCATCTTATGCGGTCGAGCCTACCTCCTGCTTATCTTGCTAAGAGGTGTACGCACCTTACGCGGTCGAGCCCATCTCCTGCGTAATCCCACACTCGAAAATCTTTACTGCATAACGCAAGAAGAACGAATGACTAGGGCCAGCTCCCAGAATTTATTTCTCTACAGACGGAGGCGGATCAGTTCGATTACATATTTTACCTTTAAAGGATTCTCAAGGTCACAAGTTGCCCTTAAGAATTGTGGGCAACTGTAAAGGGGTAAAATACCCTAGGCTGCAAAAGGGTTTTCAAGACCCAGCTCATCAAGGGGTCATCACTGGAAGACAAAGGAATAGAGGGGGAAAGGGGACAAGAGGGGCCAAGAAGGGACTAGGGGGCATGAAGGTGTCAAGAAGCATGGAGGTGTAAGGAGAAAGTGAGAAATGAAGAGACGATCAGACACGCAAAGCAGAAATCTCTCACCACTACCTAGGAGCACGCATGGAGAGAGGCAAATAAAATGGGTAGGATACCTACGGTTTCAGGGACTCTTCAACTTCTTCTAACTTTTGGGACTTGTTTTTCAACCAAAAAGTTTCAGAGAGAACATCTTCTCTAGCAAGTAAATCTGCAGCTCCAATTGTACAGTGATAAATGAAAGGTTATGAGAGATTGTAAACAAACTTATTATAGTAGAATCTCCCCTCCCCAAACTCTTATGGACGTAGGCCTAGTGTCGAATCACGTAAATCTGTGTATTCATCTCTTTATATTTTCTCTACATTTAATTATTGTTTATTGCTATGGATCTACGTATCGGCACTGTACAACCGCACTGAACCACTGCCAGGAACTCCAAACAATACTGATCCAAGTGTAGCCCATTTCAACCCCATTTCTACGCGTCCCAAGCATGAATATTTCTTCCGTTCCACGCTGCGAGTTTTTGCACTTTAACAATGATCATCCATGCATGTATCGCGATCAAAGGTTGTTCTTACAAAACAATTACCATGGATGCTTACGTTGTCCGACTTGACATCTAGTTAGAATACCATAAGTTGACGAAGTCCACATTAACTTTGGCGAATCACGAGTACTTCCGCATGCGAGTTCCGCGTGTGAAGTACTTTTGGCAATTTCAACAAAATATTTCAGAAAATTTCGGGTGTCAGCTTTTTTCACTCATCTTTCTGTCCTTTCCTCTTGTTTTTAATGTTTTTTCTGTTCAAAAGGGTGTCTATATTATATATAGTAAGTAATTAACTAATATCAAGTCTTGACGTAATATCGGGTATTTATAGACCATGCCAGCGAGTTAGCTAGGTGTAATTGTCTGAACATATATATATATATATATATATGCGCAGTCTAGCTCTAAAATTAAGGAAGAACCAAAAGTGAGAAAGGAGTCAGGAAAGGTACCCCGCACCAGCAAAGAAAGCGATATGGATCATGAGCTCCAACCCATTGATGTTCAAGCTGCAGAAGATCCAGATTTATTATAAGAACTAAGCAGTACAAATCTTAGTAAAATATTATTTCAATATATAAAATCATGATCATCTTATTCAAAGAGAAGGGTAACCGAATCTCTAACCAACCGACACGAAACAGGGGGTAGGTTTCCATACCAGACTGACAACGCATCCAAGGCAATTGTGGAATTCTTCATGGAGCCAGTCATCAACATCAGTATTGAATAGTACCAACTCTCCAAGCTGTTTAATTTCATTACCAGAAAAAGAAAGATGAACGCAATCCGATATTGATCAGGAAGAAGGAAAACATGTATTTTCAAAGTCTTTTAAGGACAAAAATCTCATCTTCATCTTACTATGGTCTTGTTTTTCCCAAGCACATGGAATTTAACAGTAAGAATAGCAATCGAGAAATTAAGCTTAAGAGAAAACTACCAGAGCATGACTCCTGAAGCAGCAGAGAGCTTGATGAATTCCCAAAGTCCAGTAAAGGCTTGGGCAGAAAATCCAGTCCAAGTTTCAGGAGATCCACCACACATGGCATAGCCACACAACCCCAAAACCAAAACCCACCAAGAGATATCCAAAGCAACAATAATACCAACAAGCCCAAAATCCAACACATAAAGGAAGAGCCAAGTAGCAAGCAAATTAACCAGCAAAGCCGCAAAAGAAACCCACGCAATCACAAAGGTCTTAAGTTGCGACTGCAAGAACCGTTGCACTGGGAACAGGAACGTAAATCCGATCTGCAGCGGTATTAGGCACAAGGCCACCACCTCCGCCATCTCCGCCACTTCGTCGGAGAGTCCTATGAGTTTCATAATCGGGCCAGCAAAAATGTTAATGGGTAGGAGCAAAATACCACAGAGGAAGAGCACAATCCATGACCTCTGCAAGTATATGCCCAACATGTGGTACCTCTTCGCCCCAAAGGCCTGCCCACACAGTGTCTCCAAGGCGCTCGCCATCCCTAACTGAATTTCAAACTCTCAGAATAAATTCATTCCAGACATGCAGAGAGACTAGCTAGCAAGTCATAGAACATAGAGTTGAATCAATACCATGAAGCCAAGATTGAAGCCGCAGATGAGAGTGAGGGATATGGAAATGGCAGCGAACTCAGCGTCGCCGAGATGGCCGCCGAAGGCTAGAGTGATGAGGTTCATGGAGAAGGTTACGATGCGGCTGAAGATGGCGGGGCCAACAATATGCCATAGCTTCTTTGATTCAATCCAGAACCTTGAGGAAAGGTCTTTATTAGCTTCTAGATGATCTTGATCTGCTTCATCTTGTATCGACGATTCTGGCCGTATGAGCGAATGGTTCAGATTGTCATGATCATCTTCCTGGTTTAAACTGTCCCTCATCGAAGGTGAGTAGTTTTTGCCCACTTAATTTGCTAGTTTTCGAAATATTATTCGGTAGAGTGTTTGCTTTGGAAGAGAGGCAATGGTCTACTAAATATAAGATGTCGACAATCGACAAGACTTGAGTACAAATGGTCGTTTGAAGATAAATTAGAAAAAGTCTCACAATTTTTGTTGGAATATATTCCAATATCCTATAGGTTAACTTTAAGTATAGGTGAGGTATGAAATTTCATATTATTTGAGAATTTTTAATCTTTATAAAATTTTAATGAGATTTTAATTATATTATTAATTAATTTTTTAAAATATAGACAATATAATTTGAGCAATTAAAGTGTTACAAATGATATGGAAGACTGAACCATATGCATTTTCACCACGAGCCCAATTCATGGCAAAGATATCAAAAACTGCAGCACAAAGCATTTTTCCACTGAATTTCATCGTAGGTGAAAACGTGGCAAAAAAATCGTCTCAGATGCCTCTGATTTCGCCTCAAACAGGTGCGCAGAGAATAAACCCCCTGTTGGGACCAAATTTCCAGCAGCTTATGTGAACATAAATTCCTCGCAAAAGCATCTGCTGAACTTGCAAAAACGGTGGAAAAAGATCGTCCGTTTCCTGCGTTAATTAGTGCCGCCGTATGGGGTTTTTATGATTTTTCTGCAGTTTTGGTTCTGTCGGCAAAAATGTTTTTCTACAAACTGAATTTTTTCCCATTTTTCTGCAGTTTTTTGTTCCGTCGGCAAAAGGGTTTCTCTTTCTGCAAAATTGCCTAATTTATTATTTCCCGCAGTTTAAGAATTCGGCAGTTACAACTTGAAATACTTGAGAATCTCCTTAAATTTCCTGCAGTTTTGCAGCCCTCGAAATTGGGTAAGTTCTTCTGAACTTATTTTTTCCACCAATAACCATTTGTTCTTCAGAAGCCGTAATTGGCCTGGCTTTTTAAACTACTATTTATTCATGGTATGAATTGAATTTCTGAAACTGCCAACTGAAAATTTAAGTTGCAACTGGAAATTTCAGAAGCTGCTACTGGAAATTTAATGATCCTATCGTATGAATTGAATTTCTGAAAAAGAAGAACTATGTCAATGTCTCTATGGTACTCTTGTCTCGTAGCCCACATTCCCCAACCCAAACTGCACATCCTTATATATTATAAACTGCACAAGGTACATTCTCCAACATATACACACATCTAAACTTACAGTAGCATAATGTAGCTGAGCGTATTCAACTTAAATTCAAGGGCAACATAACCAGTTTGTACTGAACTAATACATGGAGTAGTATATATCCTTGTTGTAGGCAGCTTTTCAAATCTTCAAGCTGTTGCACAGGCAAAAGCAGAGATGGGGGTAATTGAGTTGTACAGGCAATCTGGTCCAACACATTCAGGCCAATGTCATCAATTCTCTGTAACAATAAATGGCAGAGTCATCAATTCTAGTAACCAAGGTTTCCTATCTAATATTGTTACTATAACAGTTAAATAAAAGCCATAACTCTTAATGGTCGATAGATGCTATTAGATTTCAACTATAGATGAATAATTGGATATGAGGAACTCTTGAAAACAAGTATTCTCTGATGAGAAATAGAGAGCTTGGGCACAAATGGAAGAATCTGGAATACCACAGCAAAGAAACAATATAGTAAAAATGAGTAACACACTAACTAAAGTGCACGTGCATACAAGTGATTAAAAATAAATTTAATACACTAATAGGCTCCATCAAGCTGGAGTGTGTAAATTGATAACACCCAGCTTGGATAGAAGACTATGAAATCTATTTGTTCCTAAAGGCCTAGTAATAAAATCACCTAATTGATGTTGAAAAGAAACATGTAAAGTAATTACAGTGCCATCTTGAATCAAGTCCCTACAAAATAACAATCTATCTCAATATGTTTAGTTCTTTCATGAAAAAAGAGGATTAGCAGCAATATGTAATGCTGCTTGACTATCACAATACAAGACAGATGGAGAGGAAAAAATAATTTTAAAATCAGCAAGTAAAGCATTGAGCCATTTTATTTCACAACAAGCAGAAGCCATTGAGCGATACTCAACTTTAGCAGAGGATTGAGAAACAGTAACTTGTTTCTTGGACTTCCATGAAATTAGTGAATCACTAAGGAAAATGCATAAACCAGTGACGAATCGTCTGGAATCAAGACATGTGGGTCAATCTGAATCACAAAAGCCTTTCAGCTGCAGAGAGGATGAACTTGGAAAAAACAGCCCTTAACCAACAGTAGCCTTAATATATCTTACAACTCTAAGAGCAGCATCATGGTGAGATTAGCGAGGGTGGTCCAAAAACTGACTCAAAGTATTCATAGAATTAGAAATACCAGGCCTAGTGAGTGTCAAATAAAGAAGTCTACCAATCAACCTTCTATAAGATGCTGAATCATCAAGTAAAGGGCTAGAAGAATCAATTTTGGACAACCGTAAATTTTGATCCATAGGAGAAGTAGCTGGTTTAGCAGCAAAAAGACCAGAATCAGTAACAATCTCTAGTGCATATTTTCTCTGAGAAAGAGAAATACCTTTAGTAGATCTTGCCACCTCAAGACCCAAAAAATACCTCAAATTGCCAAGGTCTTTCAGCTTAAAATGTAAATGCAAAAAAGCTTTAAGGTCAGCAACAGATGTGGAATTGTTAGAGGCAATGACAATATCATCAACATACACCAACAGTGCCATAAAAGAACCACCAGAATTCTTTGTAAACAAGGAATAACCAGATTTAGACTAATTAAAACCATAAGTAATCAAAGTGGAAGAGAACTTAGAGAACCATTGACGAGAAGCTTGTTTTAAACCATATAGGGACTTAAGGTAACTTGCATACCTGAGAGTCTCCAGGTTTAGAAAAACCAGGTGGTAATTTCATATAAACTTCTTCATCTAATTCTCCATGAAGGAAATCATTGTTCACATCTAGTTGATGTAATTCCTAGTTGTGAATGGCAACCAAGGCAAGAAAACAACGAACGGTAATAAGCTTTGCAACAGGAGAAAAAAGTATCAAAATAATCAATGCCCTTACGTTGAGTATAACCATTGGTAACTAAACAAGCCTTATATCTCTCTAAGTGCCATCAGATTTCAACTTGCACTTATATACCCATTTACAACCAGTTGACTGCTTGCAGGAGGTAAATCAGTTAAAACCCAAGTAATTTTAGCTTCAAGAGCATTAATTTCAGCTGTCATTACATCCTTCCAATGAGGATGTTTTATGGCTTGATGAAAAAATTTAGGTTCATATAGAAAATCATCAGAAGAACAAAAATGTTTGTAAGAATTGAAAATTTTGGAATATGATGAGAATGAAGAAATAGGATAGACAATACCTGCTGCTGAAGAACCATCAACCAAAGGAGAATGAGCAACTTCATTGTTAGAGATCAAGGAACAATGGTAATGTTGTACGTAATCAGGTGGTCTTCTATTTCTTGTTGATTTTCAGGTAGGAATTGAAACAAACTCATTTTCTGGATTGGTGGAAATATGAGATGATGTGGATGGAAGATTAGATGAAGTGGGAGTGTCTAAGATTGATAAGGATTTAGAACATTGTCTAAAAAAGGGGCTGGTATAACAGGATCAGAAATAAAAACAGAATGTAATGAAATTATAGAATCTAATTTGAAAGGAAAAATAGTCTCATGAAAGACAACATCTCTTGAAATCAAAATCTTGAGTATGGATATTGTACAATTTATACCCTTTTATGCCAGTTGGATATCCAATAAATATACAAGCTTGAGCTGGAGAATAAAATTTGGTTGAAGAACCACCAAGAATGGATGCATAACAAAGGCAACCAAAGTCTTTAAGATGATTATATTGAGGTTAATAGAAAATAACACCTCATATGGTGATTTATTTGAAAGAATAGGAGTTGGTATTCTGTTTATGAGATAAACAGCAGTTAAAATACAATCACTCCAAAAATTTAAAGGAATATGAGATTGAAATCTAAGAGCTCGAGCAACATTTAATATATGTTGATGTTTTCTTTCAACAGTAGCATTCTGTTGAGGAGTATATACACAACTAAGTTGATGTATAACTCCTTTATCAGCAACAAAAGATTTCATATCAAACTCCAAAGCATTATCAGAATGGACAGTTTTTATTTTTGAATTAAACTGATTCTCAACAAAGGAGAAAAAAAAGCTTGTATGTAAGATCGAGTTTCAGATTTTGATTTAAGTAAGTATATCCAAGTACACCTACTAAAATCATCTACGATAGTTAAAAAATATTTGAAGCCATTATAAAAGGGTATAGAGAAAGGTCCCCATACATCACAATGAACAATTTCAAACATTGATATTGAATGAGATGTGCTCAAAGGAAAAGGCAATCGTTTTTGTTTGCAAAGAGGACATATATCACAATGATTAATATGTTGAGATGTAAAGTTGGAAAGATTAGAAGCAATTTCATGTAATCGAGATTTAGAAATTTGTCCAAGTCGACAATGTCATATGTAAGAATTATTTCTAACAGAATTACAGTAAGGTGAAATATCAATATCAACATAATTACATGAAACAGAAGTAATGCCTGGTACTTGCATTAAATGATATGGTCCTTGTGATTACTTAGCTACTCCAATCGTCCTCCAATTGGAGAGGTCTTGAACATAATAGAAATCACGTCAGAATAAAAGAAAACATGATAACTGTGAAACTGATTTGCTTACTGAAATAAGATTGAAAGTAAATGCTGGAACATACAAAACATCAGTTAGACCAGGAATCAGAAAGTCTAACCGTGCCCTTATGTGACTTGAGTGTATGACCCATTAGGTAATTTGACAGAAATATTGACAGGGAATTTATGGAAGAAAAAAGGGACAAGTGGCCAATCATGTAATCGGTTGCATCTGAATCACGAATTCAAGATTGAGATGGAATAGTATTACGAGTATTATTAGCAAGAACAATAGAAGTACCTAAAAAAGAGGGATCGAGTGTGGAGGGTACAGAAGAATTAGAGGGTGTAGAAACTGTACTTGCTTGATTTACAGTGGGAATGTTAGACTGAGTTTGAAGAAATGTAATGGGTTGTTTACATTGCTCTTGAGAAAACGGAAATGATTGGGTTAAAACTAAATCAGAAACATTAGATTGGCTAGCAGATACTTGATTGACATTAGAGTTTCGTGATTTTAGTTTGTATCCAGGAGGATACCTATGAATCTTGTAACACTTATCAATAGTATGTCCTAATCAACCACAGTGTGTACAGTATGGTCGGTGCTTATAAGAAACAAAAGACTTGCCATGTTTGAATCCATTAGATCCATTAGGTCCAGTTGATCCATGATTAAAATCTCGAGTAGAATCACGATTCGAAAACATAATGACAGATTCAGTAGAAGTCAGAGTCAGATACAATTTCTCTCTATTTCTCTTCTTAAAGAACAAAAGAGAAAACTATATTAATTGGGGCAAATGGATCAGAAAGTAAAATCTTACTGCGCAGATGAGCATAAGACTCATTGAGGCCCATCAAGAACTGTAGAACACAATCTTCTTGTTGAAAATCAACGATTTTCTTTATAGCTCCACAAGAACATGGGGGCAGAGGGCGAAAATGAACCATCTCTTCCCAGCAACTTTTTAAACGGATAAAATAAGAACTTATAGATGAAGCTTCTTGAGTTAAAGAAGCAATGTTCTTTCATATCTGAAAAATGAGAGGACGACTGCTTTGAGCAAACATTTCCTTTAGATTGTTCCACATCTCCTCAGTAGAATCGATATAGATGACAGAGGTCGCTTTCTCCTTCAACATAGCGTTGAGAAGCCATGATAAAACCCTTGTATTACACCGGATCCACGCATTATGCATCGGATCAGAGGTAGGAGGAGGAGGTGGTGGCAGAGCACCATTCACAAAGTAAAGCTTATTCTTGGAAATAAGGGCCATGGACATAGACTTGTTCCAAGCAAGGTAGTTATCGCTGTTGAGCAGTTGAGAAACTAGAATAGAGCCAGGATGGTCACCGTGTTGAAGGTAGAAAGGATTAGAGTAATCCTCAAAGTGATGAGAATAATCAATGGAAGAATGTGGAGGTAGAGAGTCAGAAGCCATCTTCAATGTGAAACGAAACGGCGTTGAGAAATTTTAAGGTTTGTTTATATCTAATACCATAATGGAAAATAGAGAGCTGGGGCACAAATGGAAGAATCTGGAATGCAACACCCCGTATTTTAGTGTATTTTTAATTGAATGATTATTTGTTATTAATTTAAAAATTGATTCTCTTGTTTTAAATTTTCAGATTTTAGTAGGTTTATTTTTATAATTTTTAATTTGTGAAAATTGAATTTGACATGTTTCCCTAATATTAATTATTGTTATGCATTTAAATTTCTTTTTATATTAAATTAACTTCTTGTTGGATTTAATTATTTATTTTCATTTTAATCACTACGTTTGAATTATTTTATTTTACTTGTTTTTTTGAAATCGTTTCCATTGAATCATTTTTATGACCCAAGATGTGAGGATTGGACCTCATTTCTTTCCCTCACTTTTTCTTTTCCTCTTTTTCTTTTTTCCTCTTTTTCTTTTCTCCTCATTTTTTTTTCTTCTCCCCTGCTTCCCGCGCGACGCCAGCCTCCCTCTCTCTCTCCAGTGTGTTGCTTCTCCTCCACCCAGCCCGCCGCCGTGCGCCACCGTCCGGCGACACCGCCCAGCCCACGACCTTCCACACCCACCGGCGACCTCCCCCTCCGGTTTTCAGCTCCTCACTTGTCGCCATTATCCTCCACGCACGGCTTAAAGCCGCGACATTCTCTTCGCTCCAACGCCGCCATCGCATCGCCGTGGCCTGAACCGCCTAACCCATCGTCTTCCCCTCCCCTCGGCGACCACTTCCCTTCAGTTGCAGCCTCCCTCATGCCGCCGTTAGCCACCACGAGCTCCTCAAAGCTGCGGCATTCCTTGCGCCGTTGCGCCGCCGCCGCGCCACCTCCGGCCACCATTTTTTCACCACTTCATCCTCAACCTCCTAGCAACCCAATGCACCCAACCCGAGCTCCGATTTACCACCGGTAAAGCACATCCAACTCTATTTCCATTTTGGGTATTTTTGCACTTCAACCACCCTCTATGCCGCCACCCATGGCCAACCACCACCACCACTAGCTTCACCGACATCCCTAAGCCCTACCCTATCAATTTCGGGTCTTGGTTTGCCCCCGTTCAAAAGTGGATTTTTGAGACCCACGGCCACAGTGCATTTTGCACTGTTCTGTTGCTGTGTCGCCACTTCTAGCACCTCCGTGATCTTTCAAAAATTATATTATAGCATTGTAAGTATTTTCTCAAAGAACTTTTGAGATTTAAATGTATTTTACACTAACTCATATTTACTGTGAATTGGTTGGTTGTGCAGGACTGAGTCCGAGGAGTAAAGGGTCGGTTGGATTGGATTATGGAGTTGTTTTTGTGATTGGCTTATGATGTGAGATTTTTTTGGCTGTTTCGGGTTTAAATATTGGTATTTTGAGTTTGACGTTGGTTACGGTGGATATTGATGATTTTAGAAAGTGGTGATATATTTTGAAATTATGAAGGTTTTAAGTTTTGTGGAATTAAAATAGGTTATTTTAGAAGTTTAGGCTTAAATATCGAAATATGTGATTGATTGGAAACTTACAGAAATTACGTGATTATTTTATAGGTGACGATTTATAGTCGACTCGACATTTTTTAGGAAAATTCTGGAAAAACTAAGAATTCCAGGTAAGCGGGGTTCCTATGCTAGACCTTACAAGAATTATTGAGACTGATGTTGACTTTCTGAAAACTTTGCATATTGTTGTGATGAAATGAGAACTTTGGAAAAACCAACCTCAGCCGCTTATTTGCACTACTCATGAATTCTGTATGAAAAAAAAAAAAAAAAATTTGGACATGCATTGTGTAGACATGAGCTAAATTTTGCCATGTTGTCTCTGAAATCTGAAAAAGAGCGATATTCAGAATCTGAAAAATTGTGCATTGATTTAAAAAGATGCTCTGACTTTTGTTTTCGGTATGTGAGAACGATTTGATTATGTTTCGGTACTCTGTTTTATTTTGATATGGCATGTGAAAACCTTTGGCATAGTGTACTGATTTTGTATCTAACTCTGTCTCTGCTTTGCTCTGTTATGCTCTGCTCTGTTTGGGTTGATACCAACTTCTCTGTCTTTGAGTGCACCCACTTTGGAAACAAGGTGGTTTTATTGTGATCTTTTCTGTGTGCACACTCGGGGCTCCGAGAAGAATAAGGAAAAGATTTCACCTCTGTCTCTGCCCAGTTTTGCTACCGGGGATAGCACAATCCTACCACAGGGGTGAAACATGGTCTCTGCTCTGTAAGATGTCTGTTTTGATATGATGATGATGCTCAGATTGTGTTATGCCAAAGTATTTTTGAATATGAAATGGATCATTAAATATGAACATTTGACTCTTTTGGAGTATGAAAAGATTGAAAAGTCGCTCTGATTTTCTGAAACATGTTTCTGAGATCTGCATATAAAAATATAATGTTTTGTTTTTGCATACTGAACTTTCTGAAAAGGGCTCATGCTTGCACGCTAGTATATGTTCTCTGCTTACTGAGTTCTTGATAACTCACCCCCTCTTATCTCTAATATTTTCAGATGATTGGAATATTTCCAGTTGAGGATCAAGAATATGGAGCATAGGTAAGATGAGTTAAGAATAGTGGTTTAAGCATAGGAGGGTTACATGAGTATTGAGGATTTTGTTATTCAGTAAGTTTGATGCGTTTTGATGATATGAATTGTTGGGAGGTTGATGTTTTTATTAAGATTTTGTATTGTCTTGGATTAATTATACTAGAGTATTTGATGTGAATTAATTAGTAGTTTGTGAGATAGAGAAAAATTTGATTATGTACTATGTGGATGAAAAATGATTTTTAGCGACATGCGTTAACTCTCCGGAACTTCGGAGACGGGGCGTTACATGGAATACCTTGTTTTATTTCATCAAACAGTGAAGAAACAATATATAGTAAAAGTGAGTAACACACTAACTAAAGTGCACGTGCATACAGGTGATTAAAAATAAATGTAATACACTAATATTCTCATCACACATATCAATTCAATCTCATAATATTTATACACATGCTTTTGCCAAAAACAAATCTGAAAAACATGCATTATACTTTCTATTGACCACCTGCAACTAACTTAGATTAAAAAAAAAAATCCATCATGGATAACTCAAACAATTTAGTGTATTGACAAATAACATCATCACTTGTAAATACTCCCTAATTTCATCCCAATATAACCTCTCCCTACATGTTATTCTTATCAACAAGTATCAATTTGGCTTCTTTCTTCCTAAAACCCCTTGTTTGGTAGCCATGCACATTGAACATTCCTGAACTGCACAAAATCAAAAAACTGGATATATGAATCTGCAATTAACTCTTGTCCACATTGAACCGCATATTACAATTTTTTTATGAAAAACACCAAGTACTCTAACTACAATCCATGCTAAGTATAAACCATAGCCCATCATATACTAAACACCAACTCTAACTATTTATTTATGCCAACTTCCTATACTAAATTCTCTGAAGATAATCATAATGAGCATCTTATACTTTTGATGAGCTTGCAACTAAGTTTATGGAAAGCTAGAAATCCAATAAACTCAAGTTCACCATACTAAATTCTTTGAAGTTTTCATTATAAGGTATCCTAAATACATATAAAAAGCAGAGGGAGAAAAAAATCTATACATCTTCCTCTACTGCAGCCTTGTCCTTGCTATAAAAGTACAACTACCATTTGGTTAATAATAAGCATTAACTGATTACGATAATCACATATATCATAAAATGAAATTTTATGCATTTTCCCTTTTTATGAAGATAAGGCTATATTGGAACATGCCTCAGTCCTTCAAGATAATCAAACTTATTGGAAAAGGCATTAGTATTGTGCCCAACACGAAACCCATGTTTAAATTTTTTTTATATACGGATGACAAGCTCACTTGGGTTTTAATGGATAAATTTGGGTTTCAGCTACAAGCCCATTTTATTTACGAAGATCTAGCCCATAGTCAGCCTAGAACCCACGTCAGAAAACACCACACTCAACCTCACCAAAGGGCCTCTGTTTTTACATCTCAAAACAGGGCACTTCATCTCATTCGGTGCCACCAGCCATGGCAAGGGAAGCCCAGGGAGGCCGATGCCCCAACCACTCCATGATCTGCCGCTGCCCAACCACCTTGTCGCCGCTGCATTGCTGCTCTCTCGGTGAGTATCTCGTGCGGTCTCTCTCCCTCTCACGGTTTACTCTCTTTCTCCCTTCGTGTTTACTCTCTCTCATCTCTCTCTCTTTCTCTCTCTGTGTGCTTCAGCCTCACCATACACCATCGACCTAGCCAGCCACCGCTTCCGTCGTCTCTGGCCATTTCTCTCGGTGAGCCCAGACTTACTCGCACGGTTTTGTCTCCCTCCAGTTTTCCTTCTGCTTTTTCATAAGGAAGTATTGTCTGTTTCTGGTGTTTGGTTCCTGCGTACAGATTTATTACAGATTTATTGAATAGTATTAATAAGCCATTTTTTCGTATAGCATTTGTAAAGCATAGTAAAGAAATTATTTGAAGTATATTTATATTACTGCATCTAGTTTACAAATCAGTATGCTTTCTTGCATTTTGATGTTTATTTTGATATTGAGTTTGATTTATTTGAGATGTTTCTCGTAAGTCATGTTTAGCATGAAATTATAATTTTATGTAGATAGTATTTAAAGATCTAAAATTTTAGTTTTATAGTAATAATTGTTATAACTATTTTCAGTAGTGGATTAATAATAAGATTTTATTTTATTATAAATGCTTTAAAATATATTTGAGTATATCTTACTAAATGAGTTTTCCCTTTTTTTTACATTATTTGAATTTGACATAAATATTTTAATATATTGTAAATTGTAAGTGTAGGTTGGCTTTTATATTTTAGAGTTGGAACATTCTTTTAAATCAGCTGACTTCTTATGATCTTGATGTTTAAAATAGATTTGTTGTGTTTTACAAAAACTATGTTAACAATTTTTAATGAACTTTATGTTATTGTATTAAGGGACTAACGTATTATTTTAATTTGGGTTGTGTTTAGTATTGTTAAATTAGGCATGAGCTTATTTGGATAAAAAATATTAGCCATAATCTTGATTTCATAGAAAATATTTAAAGACTTTAATAAAACTATCTAGTACTAATTTTATAATTAGTTTGGTAGTATATAGTAAGTGTTCAATCTTTTATTTTAAAATACTTTAAACCTATTATATAGAAATAAATCGTTGATGGTTTAATTTAGATATGATTAGCAGTTTACATGATTTTTAATATAAGTATTATTAAGTATATTTTATGAATTACTATTGCTTAAGAAATTTATGATGTCCCACTATATTATTTGTTCTCAGTATTAAATTATTGTTTTAATAATAATTTATAGAAAGATGAGTTCTAAATATAATTAATTTAATTTTTGAAATGAATTTAAGTTTGTTTTGTCGTATTTGATAAAACTATATTATAATAAGTTAAGAATGTACTTTAAACGACGATAGTATTTTGTTAGATTTCTGATAGCTAATAATTATATTTTAAAAAAAACTATTTTCGTAGTACGAATTTAAGTAAACAAAGAGTTTTAACAAGTCCTTTTAGAAGTTTAGTAATGGTTAGTGTTTTGTATAGGTGACAATTGACATTCATTCAGTATGATGTGGAAAGATTCAGAATAGTACTTAAGAAGTCTAGGGAAGCGAGATTTATATACTAGTTTTGCACAAAAGAAATGAAATGAAGTTAACTTTAAAAATATGCATATTTGTTTTTGAAAAGAAATCTGAAAACGACCTCAAATGTTTATTCTGCATATGCATAAATTTTATATAAGACAGTATTTTACTGTGATGACTGGTGTAGACATGAACAATTTTGTGCATTCTGTTTCTGAACTATACAAAAAGAGTGAATATGAAAATCTAAAGTTTTTGCTGTGAATAAATGAAGATGTTTTGATTCTGTTTATTTCAAGCATATGAAATGATCTGAAGCTGTTTAGTATTCAGTTTTGATATGATGTAGCATCTGAAAAACATTGGCATGAATTTCTAATTCTATATCTTAATATGATATGGTTCCGATGATGTTCTGTTCTGTTTCTCGTTAAGGTCCCGTCACGGATATAATGGTGGTTTATAACCCTATCACGGGGGGTGAAACATGGTATACGGCCCAGCCACGAGTATAATGGTGGTTTATAACCTCACCATGGGGGTGAAACATGATATACGGCCCAACCATGGGTATAATGGTAGTTTATAACCCTACCACAGGAGTTAAACATAGTATTTGTTTCGATGCAATGCTCCGATATGATATGAAGATGATGTCTCAATTTATCACATGTCGAACGATTTTTGAATAAGAAAATTTTTCTCAAAGTTTCACTCTGATGTTTTGTAAAAAGTTTTGTTTATGCATTTTGAAAGTAAATATATTGTTTTTGCATTCTGAAAATAAATGTTTTGTTTTGCATACCAAACTTTATAAATGTTCATGTTTACATGCTAGCATATGCTCTCTACTTACTGAGTTGCTGATAACTCATCCATGATCTCTACAATATTTTCATATATTTGATAGTTCAACTGAAGATCAAGATTATGAGACATTGGGTGAAATGATTTAAGTATAGTGGATTAAGCATAAAAAGTTTTTATAAGTATTGACGATTTTCTTAGATTTTTTGTGTTATGATGACTTGACTTTTGAAAATTTTGTTATATTGAGAAATTAGTTTGAATTGAAATTTCTATATGATATTAAGAATTGGAGTCTATAATTATATTGTTAAAATGTGAGTTTAAGTGATAGGAAGTAACTCCCCCCCCCCCCCCCCCCCCCCCGCCAAGTGCACTAAACGTGCTAATCCATCACCCTTTCTCCTATGTTCCTATTATTGGTTAGAAAACAAAAACTTCACAAAAAATCCCAATATCAAAGGAAAGAAAAAGCAAAGTTCATATTTTCCAGTACTTTCTATATAGCCAAACTAGAGAAAGCAAAAAAGATTGCTAACATTTGTAGAGCCAAAATCCAAGGATTTATAGCTAAATAAGGGACAAGGCAGATAAACCTAATGCTAGAATAGATCAAAG
Organism: Juglans microcarpa x Juglans regia; assembly: GCF_004785595.1. Taxonomy (NCBI): domain Eukaryota; kingdom Viridiplantae; phylum Streptophyta; class Magnoliopsida; order Fagales; family Juglandaceae; genus Juglans; species Juglans microcarpa x Juglans regia. Next base: position 5,302,637 of record NC_054608.1, on the reverse strand, counting down.
TGGAATTAAAACATTTAACTGTAAAACATGGAATGATAGAAGCTATGTACTCTACCACTCTTGATCGTCAAGCTCCACAAAAACACTCAAAAGCCTTACTCGTTATAAAAGCCTCTGTCATAACTTTCGATCTTTTCTAATTCATAATGAAGCACTCAAACGAAGGAAAATGTAGAAAAATCACAAATTACAGAGGTTGTAGTTGAATCGTGGCCACAAACATCATATGCTTTTAGAACTTCAATAAAATCCAAATTTTGTCACCGACTCAACTGGGTATTCTTAGAAGCCGTAGCTAATATCTTCTCTGCCATTGTCATCCCAATCTTCACTTGTATTTAACTAAAATCCTCTTCATAAAAGTCATAAAACTATCAAACCCACTAACCCAAAAAACAATGTTAATGAGATAAGGTGATACAAACCCAAATGAGCCATGGGTGGGAATTATTGACAGTGTCGCTAAAGCAAAGCATACCAAATCTTTCTACTGAATAAAAAAGATAAAAAATGGAACAAGATTTAAGCAAAGGTCATTGAAAACATTTTGAAAAATAAATGGGAAAGAAAATTACTTTCATGGAGACCTAGATTCATATGTAAGAGTTTTATTTAAACTCAATGTCCCACACACCTATCTTGATAGAGTTTGGAATAGTTCAAAACTTATCAGTTAATAGATGAGTTATAATAGGATAAGAAAACTCCTAAGAGATAAGATTAATTATATATCTCTAATCACAGTCAAACACTAAGTCTTAGATTTCTTGATGGTCAGAAATCTATAAATAGCACTAAGAGGTTAAAGGATTCTCACCTATAACATCAGAGTGCCTCTAGCCATCGGGAGACACTTAGGAGGCTAAGTTGCTAGGGTGATCTTTCTCTCATAGTCAAATTAATTTTCTCATCAAACAGATGGAGAAAGGGACATATTTAATTATCATTGTTTTATTATTGTGGATCATAGAAAATAAAAAATCCAATTATTAATATTCATGTTAAAATATTTAACATGTAGTATCAGAGCCAAATTTTAGATTTTTTATGATCTCAATAAAATGTACGGCGAATAAATATCTATTTGGTTTTATATGTGCTTTCGTGTACCTATAATTTTTATCACATGATATGTTGAAAATATTGTCCTTTCTATCTGGCAAATTAAATTCACGATGATGTTGCACAACATCTATTCTGTGGTTGTCTTTTATGAAAGACCACGCACTGACATAATGCACATGTGTTGCTAAAAAGTTCAGAATACCATGTTGTGCATCTGCTTGGTGTTGTTTCATATAAATATATATATATATATATATATTCTCCCTTTGATGTGTGGGTTTCTAGACTGTGTTGTGTGTTTTGTATTGCACATTGTAATGGAGAAAGGTTGAGATATGCCTGTAGAGAATAACCATGTGAGCCATTGCAGTGTGGTTATGTAGCCCGTGTATTGTGTATTGGCTGGATGTGGGGCAAAGTGTCATGTGTGGTGGTCAGTGGCTCAACACGCGACTGTAAAAGAGGTGGCTTTATAGGGCGGCGCAAAGGGGCTGTGAAGTCCCGAATGGGTGCTGCCTCTGCTTGTTTGAGGTTGTCATTGAACGTACGGTGAGGTCAGCGCTGGGGGAGGAGAGGAAGTCCTCCGTGATGGCCCTGTAACGATGGTAGAGGGCTTTAAAGCCCACTGCCACGGTGGTTCCATGGTATGAACAAATATATATTAAAAAAAAAAAAAAGTGACCTTGGGGTTGGCGGCGGAAGGAGGACATCGTCCTCTCCACGCCGAAGATGTCGTAGCCAAGGCTGAAGACTGTGGCAGCTGAAACTTGAAAGGATTAGTGGCAGCGGCTGAAGGTTGAAGAAGATGTTAGTAGGGTTTCTGTTATGCAATGAGGGATGGGCTACTAGGCTGGGCCGTGGCCTCTGGCCCAGTCCAAGACCAAGAGAAAAGAAACGGGCCACTGATGTGGCCCAGCCAGGAAGAAAGCAAAAAAAAAAAAAAAAACCAAAATGGAAAATCAGGCTGTAGGCCCTGTACAGAAGGCCCAAATTGGGTCTTTGTTGACCAAAGGCCTCACTAATGAACCGGGTTTTGGCCCGAGTTACTGGACTGATCCGGTCCAAATCGGACCGGTCAAATTATAATATTATTATTTTAATAGTATTTATTTATTAGAAAAACTTTTGAAATTTGATTTTTCTTTTATATGCATGTTATTATTATTAAATACATGTATTAAAGTTTATTAAGTTTTCTATACATGCTATTATATGTATATACATGTATTAAATTAAATTTTATGCATGTTATTATTGTTAAATACATGTATTAATTAATCTTATGTACATGTTATTATTAAATACATGTATGAATTGTTTATTTTGACTCTCATTATCATGTCATGTATATTTGTTTATCTAATATGAGGTAAATAATTTATTTTAAAATTAAAGAAAAGATTGGTTGCCCAAAGGTACAAGATTTTTTTAATTTTGGTGAAAAATCATTAAAACTCCATAGTAAGGTGAATAAAGTTGGAGTGAACAATTTATATGTCAAAATCTACTCCCAAATGAGGGTCTTGATGACACTACTAGTTCATCCATTAAAGTAAAAGCTGAGGTGAATAATTTATATGCCAAAGTTTACTCCCAAAGGAGAATTCTGGTGATACAGTTAGTTCATCCATATAATTTAAAGTTGGAAGGAATACTATGTATGCCAGAGTTTACTCCCAAAGGAGAATTCTGGTGGTATAGCTAGTTCATCCATATAATTTAAAATTGGAGGGAACACTTTGTATGTCAGAGTTTATTTTCAAAGGAGAATTCTGATGATACAACTAGTTCATCCACATAATTTAATACTGGTAAGAACACTTTGTGTATTAAGATTTACTCCCAAAGGAGGGTCTTGATGACACTATTAGTTCATCCATTGATTAAATTTTGATTATTGTTTTGAGTGTCGAATTCAAAGCATTAATGTGATTAAAATGCTTTTCTTGCAGTAAGTATACGAATATCTTTACAAAATTTTTTGTATATAATTGATTCTAGTATAGAGAAACATGAGCATGGCAAATTTATATTACGAATTGTAGATCCTAGTTTATCCATTTTAAGCCTTAACATCAATTATTATTGAAAATAGTGATAAGGGTAAGAAAAGTACAATGTTCTAGAATATTGGATTAATTACTACATATCAAACTATATGAATTTCTTAGTTTTGTACATAATGGTTTACTTCAGATGAATTATTATTTTATTAACGTAATGAGATATAAAAAAATTGGTAGCATGATTGTTAGCAAGATACAAACTTATTTCGCTAATTTGTATGAAAAATCATTTGTATCTTTTGAGAAATAATGGTGATGAAAATATAAGAATTGTCTCAATTGCAGTTTGAAAGAAACAATGACACATGAAGGTTTATGTGCTATAAACATGAGACATGATTCGAAGGGAAGAGTAAGCATTTTTTCTGTATAAGTTTCGAATCAGATCTTATATATGTTTATACATTCTTTTAGAATGAATTTGAGTGCAAATGTTCATATGTATCTTGTCTATATAAGTTTCAAATCAAACTCTAGAAATGTTGATACTTATTTTAGTCGTTGAACTCAAGTACAAATGTTTAAATTTTTAAATTGTTTCAAAATGTCATTTATGTTTGTTCCAATTTTTGTTCGAATAAAATTTGTATTTATCATGCCTTCATATTAGTGTTTTTGTTAAAAGTTTTTTATTTTCACACGTGAGGCATGTATTGGAATCAAATAAAAAATTATTCATAAAATTAATTTTACAATTTATGGCATAGAATATGAAATATAATTTGGGACATAAAAGTTTGGAAAATGTCTCCAAGAAAAGTTGAAGAGATTAATAAATAAAATATTTTCTACATTTAGATTTTCTAATCTTAGGATTTGTATTGATTTGTATAAAAGGAAAACAAATCAAACATATCAAGAAAAGATGGTATAAGGAATAGAGAGTTTCTTGAGATGATGTATATAGGCACATGAAAATCTTTTCTCTATATGTTTGATAGATATAATTATTTCATTACTTTTATAGATAATTTTCATAGTAAGGATGTATCTATCTGCTACATGAGAAGTCTCAAGTCATTAGTAATTCTTGAAGCACTTCTCATGGGGAGAAAATGAACTTAGGTAGAAAGGTAAAAATCATCAAATTAGATTAAAGTAGTGAATGCTAGAAAAAATATTATGAGTCAGGTTATAACCCTGACTTATTTTGCCAACCATTTGAAAAGATGTGAAGTAAAATTATTAAAGAAAATGATATATATCTCAAATTGTATTCTCAGTAAGTAGTTTCAAAAACTTATTTTGAGTTGTGGAACTTGATTTAAGGCTTATACTTGTATGAATAGTCAATCTAAAGTAAGACTTTACAATCCAAATGAAAGAAAGTTGGATCGTATAATAGTTATTGGGTACATTATTAATTATTCATGGAGATCCAAATGATTTAGGTTGTATTGTCTCTATTTATAGTTTGAATTTTGAAGAAATTGAAATGTCAGATTCCTTATGGTTGGAAAAACCAGTGGGAATATAGAAACTAAAAATGTGATTGTTGTGAAATGCATTCTTATACTTTGAAAATGCTTGTAGTTCATTTTATGATTATCTTAATGATAACATGGAATAACAAGCAAGTGATCATCTACCTCATCAGAGAAACACCACAGAAGAATTGGACATGGAGACATCAGAACAGATAACCTCATATGATCTTCTTGATTTGATTTTTGGTTAGATTGCATGGTATATTTTCAAAATTTAAATTTGACATAAAAATAAATGAAGGTTCGTATATGTTTTCACAAATTATAGAAATAAATGATTTTATAAAAGAGTGATTGAAATCTATGAATCAATATAAAGTCTGTAATTTCGTCTAAATTGTCTGGAATGTATAAAAGTCGAATGTAAATGGGTATTGGAGACAAAATCTTAACTTTAAAAGGCAATATTAAACGATATAAAGTTAGACTTTAATCAAAGATTTCACTAAGAAATTAGCATTGATTAGAAAGAGATTTCTAATAAACTTGAAAGAACTCATTAAGAATCACTATGGCATGAGTAGCTCATTATGGTCTAGAGTTACATCAAGAAGATGTGAAAACAATTGTAGAATGAAAGTCTGAAGTCTACAAGAAACGAATAAAAGAATTACTTAGATGAGGTAACAGATTTTCTAAAAAAATTGGTTTCTGAAATTTGATATTGTTTTGGAATTAAGAAAAATATTGTTAATGTATATACCCATAAGTCAGTGGGAGTATATTTGTATTTATGGTCGTGCATGTATATGACTTTTGACAACTATGAATTATAGTTTGTAATATGACATTAAAGTTATGTCTCTAAAGAACGTTAAAAATAGAATTCAGGAATGAGACGTTATTTGTAATTAGGATTGAATTTTAATGCCAAGACAATGACTACTAGGATTGTCTCAATATAGTTGCATAGAGTTTTGAAAGATTTTACATGAAGAATTACTGTTGAATAGATGCTTTAAAAATAAAATGTGACATGCTCGGTATTTTACGGTATCCTCAAAATGATTAGGTTCTTAAGGAAATTTTGTATACGATTGTTATAATAAATCTGATAATTGTACAAACCTGTATAAGGTTGAATGTTAGTTTTTCAATTGACATTCTTGGTTGTTGTCAAAATAACCCAAGTATGTTTGACCCAAAAGCTGTGAAAAGAGTGCAATATTATTTGCAAGAAATTAAAGGCTATTGTTGCTTTAAAAAGAACTGATACTCTTAAGGTAACTGTATATTCAAACCCTATTTTGTAGAATTACTCTAATGATGAAAAATACAGTTATGGTTATGTATTTTGCTATCTAGTAGAATTATTTTATGGAAAAGTATGAGACAAATCTCTTACTGCTTCATGTGTAATAGGGACTGAGTTTGTGGTATGCTTTAAGGCCACAATATATGGTATTTGACTGAGGAAATTTATCTTATAATTTTGAATTGTCGACTTATAGCCAAGCTGCTAAGAAAGTATTGTAAGAATTTCTCAGAATATTTTTCTCCGAATGATAGGTATTTAATGAAAATTTAAATACATAAGTGTTAAGGAGAAAGTACAGAAACAAATATGTCCATAACAATAGTGTGTTAATGATTATACTTTAAGGGATATGTTGAAAGATGGGTCATATGCTTATACCCATGATGTGAACATGCTAAAGAGATCATTAATATGCTGATTATTTTGTTACTTGAAATTGAATTGAAATTGAAAGATATCTATTATGGTTGTTTATGTTTTCTTGTCTTTCCATTTTATATGTATATTGAATGGTATGGATAAATGATGACAAGATAATGTCTACGATAGACATGAATTAGAACTCAAGATATTACAGTATTAACTTTAATTATCTCAGTTAAATATCATGTTAAATTAAGTTACTGGTGTTGTGATACATGAAAGGAAATTTATTGATCATATAACAGAGGACCGCTATGACTCGCATTGGTAGTTGATTTGACATTGATATTATAGAACTCATGAAATATATTTGAGTTATAAATGTTTCAAGAAATGAATTTGCGTAGTATGGTTAATTTTCTGTAATAAACCCATGAACAGAAAATATTATTTATGGGCGTATGAGCCAAGTGGGAGAATGTAAGAGTTTTATTTAAACTCAATATCCCACATACTCATCTTAATAGAGTTAGAATAGTTCAAAACTTACCAGTTAATAGATGAGTTATAATGGGATAAGAAAACTCCTAAGAGATAAGATTAACTTTATATCTCTAATCACAGTCAAACACAAAGTCTTAGATTTTTTTATGGTTATAAATCTATAAATAGTACTGAGAGGTTAAAGGGTTCTTACCTACAACATCAGAATGCCTCTAGCCATTGAGAGATACTTAAGAGGCTAAATTGCTAGGGTGATCCTTCTCTCATAGTCAAATTAATTTCTTCATTAAACAGATGGAGAATGTATGTATTTAATTATCATTATTTTATTATTGTGGATCATAGAAAATCAAAGATCCAATTATTAATATTCATGTTAAAATATTTAACATCATACCCCAACCTTGAGTCTCCTTCCATGAAGGCGAAGGTTTATAGGTCGTGCAAGGACCCTCCCTTCTTGCTATCGACTACATTTGAGCCATGGAGCTGTCGAATATCGACAAGTGACTAGCATAGTACAAAAGATAGTGAACACTGGCGTTCAGGAAATTTCTGTAGCTTTCATCCTAAAAAAAGAGATCGTAAATAATGGCGTTTAGGAAATTTCTTTCATAGACAAATACATGCAGCCTTGCAGGTAGGTCTATTCGAGATTCAAGAAATGGTCTGATTTTGAGTGTCTAATTTGAAGGTGAAGACAACAGAGACATCGATTTTGAGAGGGGGAAAATACTCTGTGAAAATGTAAAATTTGGATGGATACTTTAAATAACCGCCAAAAAGTTTTCAAGTCTATTTCAAAGATTATTTGCGTAAAACTCACCAAAGGTTATTTTCAATAGAACAATTACGTTGCATATGATGTAAGGTTTGCTTCTTTTTTGTCTAACTAACAGCGTCTGTAAAATGGTTGCAAAAAAGACTCTTTGCCCACCGTTAATGGCATGCCACAACAGATTTGGCTAGAAAAAGCTCCAACTCTTTTCGACGCTTGTATTCTGCAGCATCAACCTCGAATTTCCACAGACTTGGCTTCGTTTGGTAAGTAAACTCATCTCAATTCATCATTACAAATTTTTCAAATCTCAACATAAAATATAATAAATAATTCAATTTTTTCAAATCTCCAAATAATAATAATATTAAAAAATAATATTCCAACAATATTTTATCAACTCAACTCAACTCAACTCAGTTTAATATCCAAACGCAGTCTTAATTCACGTAAAAGAAATCAGCTGCAAATGGGCATATGTGTTGTTGTGAGTACAAATGTTGTTCGAAGATTTGAAAAAGCCTCACGTTTTTTTGTTGGAATATATCCCGATATGCTATATGCTAAAGATAAGAATATGTGGTATATGAAATTTCATATTGTTTGAGAATGAGAAATTTTTGCTCGTTATAAAATTCTAATGAGATTCTAATTATATCATTAGCTAGTCATTTAAAATATAGGCAATATGGTTTGAACCTTTTATTAGGGTGTTACAAATGATATCGGGGCCTATCTCAACCAGGAATGTGGAATTTAAACTGTGTCGCCTATGATGGATTGGTTTGACGAGGACGTTGAGAATTTAATGAGAGAAATTATAATACCCAATATGATAAGTGGAGGTATGTGGTGTATAGGATCCCATATTATTTGGGAATGAGAAGTTCTAGCTCTTTCTAATGTTCTAAAGAGATTTTAATTCTATCGTTGACTAGTCTTTTTAGAATATAGGCCATGTGATTTGAGCATTCTATTAGGGCATTACAAATAGTATTGAAATTTGAGATTTGAGCCTTATCACCTGGGAAAAACAAATAATCATGTTTTTCAATTTTTTTTTTAAGAAAATGAGAAAATGAATTCGTTTCCCTCCTAATTGTTAAACCCTAATCAATGACCAGCCCAAGGCCAAGCTTAGCCTACCTAGCTTTAAAAAAGAGTTGCTACTCACCCTTTTTTCAAAGTTTTTACGCTCCTTTCACCTAAATCCTAGCCGCTCAATTCTCTCATCTCCTTTGTATTTTTCGAGTCTCTCAAGCGTTTCGTCCTGTAATAGCCCAGCCCAAACCAAAGGTCCAACCCTTTACCCAGTTAAATTGGGTTTGGACTTAGTAAACTGAAAATTACTTCCATGATGGGTTCATATTATGCAGTTTTAGTATTTTAATCTATCTTCGTAGATGGGCTGGAAATATGTTCTTGGGCCGATAGTGTCAATTGGTATGTGTAGTTGGTATGGCATTTCAGTACGGGCCTTCGGCCTTTTGTTTGTAGGCCCAAGGCCTTATGGTGTTTTAGTATATGTACTAAAGGGAGTTGCTCAAGGGATTCATTCTAGAAAAATCTAAAGAAAGGTTGGGCACCTCGAATGTCCCTGTAACTTTCTCAGTGAATGAAGCTTATGAGTATTTTCCCCATTATCATCCAACTTTTACACTAGTTTGCTTATACACGTTACACTACAGATCAAAGTTGTTAGTTGTTAAACCCCCCCCCCCCCCCCGGGCGGGGGCTCTCTCTCAATTCTCCCCCCACCCGGGGGGTCGCCTCTCTCTCTCTCTCCCTCTCTCTCTCTCTCTAACCTTCCGTGTGTGTATATTGTGTATATATACACATATTATTTTTACTTTTTTACTCTCTTTCACTCACTAAACGGTACAAATATATATATTCTCTCTCTATTTCCCCCTCCCTATATATATATATCTCCAATTTCCCTCCCATCCGTACATATATTTTATCTCTCTCTCTCTCTCTCTCTCTCTCTAACCTCCACCCATAACCACTAGTCCTTGTTATTTCATCACTACTAATGATAATATTAGGTAAATTCTCATCCCTCATAAATAGTAGATTTAATGAATTTTGAGTATAAAATTGTTAATATTTAGTGTTGTGAATTATTGAGAATATATCTAGTTGATTATGTTGTTAAGGTGTATTCAAGATGTGAATTGTTGAGAATATACCTAGTTGATTACGATGTCAGGTTGTATTGAAGATGAATTTAATATTCAAGGGTTAGTGGTGAGTATTTGCTAAAATTAATCTATATTGATGTCATTATTATATGATTGAGTGTAGACATTATTTACTAATAAGGGGATACAGGTCGTGCACGTGCTATCCGACAACTTATTTGCAACCTAGAAATTTGGAGTTTATCAATTTTCGAGAATAATCTTTTAGAATAAGTCTAAATTCACGTAATTAAGAATTGTGTGAAATTTTAGAGTTAAGTGATATCGTTTTTAGTGTAGAAGTTGACGGTTTATACTGGCCTTAAAATCGGTTTCGAGTGCCTATTGGCGAAGGAATATCGTGACTATTTTAAGTAGAAATCGAGGTAAGTGGCTCTTTAATGAGTTTTTAAGAAAAGAAATATTGGTTTTGTTTGGAATGGTGCACTGGGTTATTATATTTTAAATTTGTGTAAACTTTGAATTTGTGCATATTCTTATGCCATTTTGGCTTTACTTATAGGATTTGTACAAATTTTGTAATGGTTGGAATATTTGAAAAATATCATGTGGCTTATTAAATTTGAAAGTTAAATATGAGCATGCTATTTATTATTAAACCCATGATATGAATGTCTTCGTGACATGATATCTTTGTGGTATATTGGTGATTTTTCTATTATCATGTGGCCTTGAATATGATATTTAACTGAATATGGTAGTTGAAATAAAATTGTATTACTTACATTGTTTTGTTAAAAAGTTATTCACTTTCTTATATTCAAGAAAATTGCTAACTCACAGACCCCATTAAATTGCTACTTATTGAGCATGTGGCAATTTACCAATTTATTTCATATATTTTTCGGAGTTGTAGAAAGTTTTTTTTCCTTTGAAGTGACAGCTTTTGAGCCAAAGATTCCAGAGTGGATTTGGTTTAGTCACTTGAGGTTAGAAGTTTTGGAGCTTGATGATTTTGTTGCTTGAACATGGTTTTATTGTACAATGAGTTTTCTTATGGTCATATTATTTTTTAAGATCATTGTATTATAGATGTGAATGCTTTAAAAGTTGTGTATACGCTATATGTTGTTAACAGTGAGAAAGTCTGGGGAGTTGGAGGTGGAGTCCAACTTCGACTCTGATTCTTGTCAACGTCAAAGTTTGGAGTTGGATTTTTTGACTATGTGGGAGTAGGACCCCGCCCTAGCCATGTTCTTCTCTATTTTTACGCAAATACAAGAAGGATGCATGAAATGTGATCGAATCTGCTGAACTGAGACTCGTCTTAGTACTCGTTGAGTTTGACCCTCAATGCCTCATTAATAAAAGCTACAATTATCATTGGCCACATGGGCTACCGATTCTTTTCTAATACAAGCATTTATAAGAGCCAATACCAGCGTGGGAAATATTCAACGACAGCAACATTTCACTGGTGCTAATTGGATGTCATGTCGAGACATATAGAAAAAAGTTCCTTTTAAATTTGGCAAAATATTTTAAGATTTCAAATTAAAAGAAAGATAAATATATTAAGTCATCAAGATTACAATATAATTCACAGTTGTTAGTATACAGTTTATTTTATTTATCTATCTTTTTGTCAAATACAAGTCAAAATATCTAATTCGAGTAAGAATTTAAGATAATCTTTTTGGGAATGATTTAAAAGAAAAAAAAAGTAAAACAAAAGTAGAATCGATCACACATCACACAATATTTACGTTGATCGACAATATGACTGTATCTATGAAGTTGCAGAAGATTTTATTTAGATGAGAGACAAAAATATAATGCGACAGTATGACAACCGTAGATGGTTTAATACAATATATAGTAACTCCTTATCTATAGGTCGGGTCGATTTAAAAGCTAAAATAGGTCAAAATTTGTTTTGCTCAAATCTCATTGAAAACCCACCAAGAACCCACAATGAATCCTTGTCAAATTGAGTTCTCAAATTGGACCACACACAAACAAAATCAGACTCTACACAAAAAGGTCCAACAAATCTTAGTGCACTAACCTTGATTCATTTCCATTCATTTGACAAGGTTATTTGTAAGATATGGGAGAGAGAATGTTTACAAGAAAATATCATTCAATGTTCGATATCAAAGGTTTCCATTCTTCGTATTTGACCGTACTTGTCATTGTTTTTCACCATATCCTTATAATTATAAGAAATGTTATATACCATACTCTAATCTCACTTTTATTCTATTATATAAAATGTAGCATATTTATTATAATTTCATGATAAATAATCATCTAATAAAGGATCATCCAATAGTGATACATGTGTCACATTTTACATAGTGAGATGGTAGTAGAGTTTATAGAATTTTCCTATAATTATATATCCTTAAAATATTTATTTACATATGAAGTTTTGTGTTATGTATAACTCCCACTCATGTAATTCTCTCTCAATACTTGAAATATTAAAATGCTCAGTAAAAAAATTTAAGAAAGTAAGACCAAGACCAACTTTGATCACATGTTACTGCAACGTGCGAAACAAATTAATAAGTACCGATACTTAAACTAGCACAACATCGTTCATAACTATATTCTCTTATATCAGGATCTGAATTATTTTTATTTTTTTGAAGTCAAAAGTATTTCCTTTATTGAATAATCAGTAAACTTTAGTCATTACAGTATTTTTCACTAAGAATAGAGTTAGAAATAATAGAGTTAGAAATCTGCAGAGGACCATCCTCAATCCACACCCTCTCAGAAAAATCAAAAGCAAGTTTAGCAAGTTTATGTGCTATGTTGTTTGCTTCTCTATACACAAACCTAATACTCCAATTTGAATTCCCAGTAAGAATCCTTTTCGTATCCTCTATCACATTTCCATAATCAGTCCACACATCTTCGTCACTATTTATTGCTTTCACTACCACCTGATCAGAGTTCCCTTCTAATACCAAATTTGAGATTCCCAGCTCTAGACAAAACACTTCTGCTCTTCTTAAAGCTAGAGCTTCTGCTACAGTTGGTTTCGTTAGGTGATTAACACAAGAGCTCAAACAAGCGACCAAGTCACCATTTGAGTCCACATGATAACTCCAATTCCAACTTTCTTTGCATGAACATCCACATCAACATCCCAATTTGCTTTAAGACCCATATCAGCTAGTTTCTCCCATTTGACCCCCTTTCTATTTCTGCCTCTGTTCAATTGGCCTTTCTGTTGAAGTTGCTGAGCTATAGAAAACTCATTCATAGAATGTCTTGCAGCTTTAAGGATACTTCTCGGGCTATCAAACTTCTTCTCAAACAACAATGAATTCCTCCTCAACCAAATCTTATTCATGGCGTAGGCCACTAATTCCACATCCTCCACTTTCAAGCACATGTTCATTCTTCTCCATAGCCCCAGGACGACTTCTAAACTACTCAATTTCTGCACAGGGCTATCCTCCTCAGCCCACACATCTGAAGTAGCAGGACAATTTCACAAAACATGGGTGGTTGATTTAGCCTCTCTTTCACATATTGGGCATAAGGTAGAGTCTGTGATGTGCTTGTTGAAAAGGTTGAGCTTGGTGGGGAGTAAGTCATATCCAGCTTTCCAAATAAAATGCTTCATTGCACCCTAAACATTCAAACCCCACATCAGATTCCAAGCTGTCCACAATTGATGTTTCCCCTTCTGCGCGACCTTTTCATTATTTCCTTCTCTAGATAATAAGCACTTTCAACTAAATATTTTCCATTGTTTGAGGACCCCCACACCAATTTATCCTCTGATCCCCACCTGCTTAGAGGAATGCTGCAAATTGATCGACCTCAACATCAATATTGATGGTGTCAAAGACTAGGCTTTCCTTTCAATTGGCAGTATCAATGTCAATAAGCTAGTGCACATTAGCTTCACAGTGCAGATTCTTGATAGGGGATTGTACACAGTAAGAAGTGGGAGTCGGCAACCATTTATCTTTCCAAGTCTTGATTTTACTTCCATTCCCAACCCTCCAAATCAAGCCTTCTTTTACAAGGTCTAAAGAAGACCACAGGCTCCTCCATATAAAATAAGGACCAGGCCCCCCACCTTTGCATCTAACAAGTTTCCAGCCTTGAAATAGTTCTCCCTAATAATCTTAGCCACCAAAAAGAAAGGGGACAAGATTCTCCAGCACTACTTAGCATGCATTGCTTTATTAAAGCATTCAATGTCCCTAAATCCCAATCCTCCATCCCTTTTTGAGTCACCCATTTTGTGTCAACTTCTCCACTGAATTTTGTTGCCTTTTGTTTATGCCCCCACCAAAACTTAGCCATGAGGGAAGAGACCTCCTTGCATATTCTTCTTGATAATTTAAACACACTCGTAAAGTATGTTGGTATAGCCTAAACCATATCTTTAGTAAAATCTCTTACCTGCCTATGATAAGTACATATTCTTCCAGCTACTAAGTTTAGACTAGACCCATTCCTTCAAGATTTTGAAAGTGTTATACCTTGATCTACCCACCATTGTTGGTAGACCAAGATACTTTTCATAACTTCCACATTTAGGGACACCTGCTGCTCTTTGGATCTGTGACATAATTGATACCGCAGTATTTGTACTAAAGAAGATTGTAGTCTTCTGTAAATTTAGAAATTGTCTCAAGGCCCTTTCATTAGCCCCAGTACCCCTTGAATCTTCTACCATTCAGCCATCCTTGCTCTTTCAAAAATTAAACAATCATCTACAAAAAGTAGATGATTTATCCTTGTTTCCCCCCTTGACACTGCTACCCCTTTATATTAGCCCTTCTCTCAGCTGCATCAATCAAAGAGCTTAGCCCTTCAGCATACAAGATAAATAAGTAAGGGGAAATAGGGTCCCATTGTCTTATTCCTCTTGTAGGCTTAATGACATCTCCAGGTTGCCCATTAATCAGTACTGAATAAGTGACTATAGTAACACACTACATCACCAAAGAGATCCACCTGTCACCAAAACCAAGTCTCCTTATCATACTCTCCAAGTAAACCTACTCAATAATGTCGTAAGCTTTAGACATATCTAGTTTGAGGGCAATGCTTTCAATCCTTCCCCTTTGTCTAGTCTTCATTGTATGTAATGTTTTATATGCCAACATCACATTGTCAGTAATAAGCCATATAGGTATGAAAACACTTTGACTGCTAGAAATAATGGCTGGTAGTTTGTTTAACCTGTTAGTTAACACCTTTGAAGCAAATTTATACATCATGTTACAAAACCTAATAGGTTTGAAATCACTAGCAGCAACTGAACGCTTGACTTTTGGAATTAGGGCTATATAAGTAAAGTTTATACACTGTTCTAACCCCTTTTCCCCATTTAAGAAACTGAGTATAGCTCTACATACCTCTTTTCCTATAGTGCTCCAATAGGCATGGTAGAAACAAAATCCATACCCATTGGGTCCAAGGGACTTTAGGGGCCCATTTTCTTCAGTGCATCCTCTACATCCATTCTTATGAACACCTTTCGTAGATCTTCATAAATGGAATTGGTGACTCTTGGTTTCACCACTCTCAAACAGTCTTCTAGTCTTCCACAGTACTATGGTATGAGGAATTAAAGAGGCTTTGAAAGTAATCATGGAATACCCTCTCAACCACTTTTGGTTCTACTACCACTTTGCCTTGAGAGTCTTTTATTTCCTTTATCCAGTTCTTCCTTCTTCTCTAGCTAGCACATGAATGAAAAAAACCTTTTCTTTTTTGTTGCCCATCTGGAACCAGGTCCTCTTTGAGCTCTGCTTCCACTTCATGTCTTCCTGCTCTAGCAAAAGTCCTAACTCTCTTTGCAAAGTTTTAATTATCTCAGTGTTATGGGGCCCCTCATTTTCTTGTTCATCTTTCAACCTTTCTGTCATTTGCTTTAACTCTTGCTCAACTTCCTTCTCTTTCTATGAACTTCACCTAAATAACTCTCCATCTAACAAGTTTCATGCACCTATTTCAAAGGGAACTATTCTATTGTCCTTCTAGCCCACGCTTCTTCTATGATTGCCCCTCCTTCCTCATCCATTGCTAGGGTTGTAACCGATCCGGTTTCGTCCGAGTTTAGATCTATTTTAGAACTGAACCAGTATATATCGGTTTTGAGATTTGAAGAACCAATACTGCACCGACTACACCCCTAAACCGGTACTTCCGATTTTACTGGTTCAGTCCAATTTTTTCGGTATATTATATAGTATATATAATATATCATATATATTATAGTATATAATAATATAGTGATAATATATTGTAGTGTATTATAATATATATCATAATTATAATATTATGGGATTTATAATATAATATTATATTATAATATATAGTGATATAGTATTAGTATAACTACTAATACAATAGACTATAGTGATAATATATAGTTATTTATATGGGATTTTAAAATTTAATATTATATTAATTAGTAATTTATCATATACTACAAAATTATTTTATATATAATTTTATATATTATTTATAAAAGTTATATATAATATAAAAAATCATATATTTTATACAATATAAAACTTAATATATATATATATATATGAACTGGTCCGGTATTAGAAAAAGAAAAATCTTAACCGGACCGATTTCTACCGGTTTTGAGAAAAATGGAACCAATACCAGACCAGACTGAACTCGTCACCGGACCAAAACCACAGGTTCAGTCCGGTCCGGTTCACTGGTTCGCCGATTTGTTTTCACCCTTATTCGTTGCCCATTTGGCTTCAAATCTAAAGACCCTATTTTCTTAGACCTCCACAACTCTTTCTCGAAATAAATCTAACCATTGAGGACTGCAACAGCCCTGTCCAACCTCTCTTTTGTGAATGTATGATCTGCATGCCTATTGATCCATGTAAACTTGCTGCCCGTCCATCCCAAACCATGGACATTGTTTAATTCTAAGGCCAATCTAAACTCTTCCATCTGAAAATCCAGTCTAGGTCTACCACCCATTTTTTTCCCTTGGCACACAATTTCATTAAAGTCACCTATTATACACCAAGGTACTTCATCTGGTGGTTTTAACATTGAGAGTAGATTCCATGTATCTCTTCTTTTGCTGGCCTCAGGATGACCATAAAAGCTAGTTAACACCCATCTTTGTTCATGGAAAATATAAGCATTAATATGATATTGGGAAAAATTGGCAATCTCCACTTCTACTTCTTTGCTCCATAACAAGGCCAAACCCCCCTTTCTACTCATTGAGTCTACCACAAAACACTCCTCCTAATCCATCCCTTTCTTTATAGTATCAAACTTGCAGGCTATCATTTTAGTTTCCATTAAAAAAACTATCATGGGCTTCTTTTCCTTCACCATATGGTGAAGATCTTGAATTGTCCGAGAGTTTCCAAGCCCCCAGTTCCAATTTAATATTTTCATAATAGTTGGCATAGTTGGCTAGCAGCCTTCGCCAATCTCATCTCATTAGCAATCTCCAACTCTAGCCCTTTCAGTTTAATTCCCTTTTTTAACTGGCCCCTCTTCAACAGTCTCATTCTCAACCATAGCCAGATTACGTTTACAACCATAAGCAGTCATTGAAGCACAAACTTCACCTGCTGATCTAGCTCTCCTCTTCCATCGGCCCCTCGTTGCCAACCTTTTCTCTTCACTCTCCATTTATTTCAATCCAGCATCTTTGGACTGCTGCTCCAAGTAGTTCATTGAGGCCAAAACATTTGGCCTCTTTTCTTGGGTTTCAGCAGCCTTGTGGTCATTGGGCCCATCAGTCAAGACTACATCCTTTTGGCTAAGATAAAGGCTTTGATCATCTCCCCTCTCACATCTTTCATCTTTTTTCTCAAACGCTTCATCAACACTAGCCACCTAAGGTAGCATGTGACGCCCCGACTCCCACGTACAAAAACACTAGAATCGTGACGTCAGGATGATGATAACACGGGTCACGCATCTCAACAAAATGTACTCAAATGTGTGCAACATGCAAAAATGCACAATAAAAATCGCAACAGATAATATAAATAAGTCATCTAAGTACCAGAAGTTTAAATACAAATATTCAAAATAAATTACCTTTAAAAAGTTATACAGTCATCCCAAAATATAATACAAAGGAAAATACATAAATAATTGATAAAACAAATCGCGATATATGGGAGCAATCCCAGATCACTCCTCCAACGGAGCCAAGCTAAGGCTCGTCATCCACATCTGCATCAAAAGCTGCGATACCATAAAATGGTACCACAGGT
Source organism: Juglans microcarpa x Juglans regia (assembly GCF_004785595.1). Classification (NCBI taxonomy): domain Eukaryota; kingdom Viridiplantae; phylum Streptophyta; class Magnoliopsida; order Fagales; family Juglandaceae; genus Juglans; species Juglans microcarpa x Juglans regia. The sequence continues at coordinate 5,284,711 of NC_054608.1, read as the reverse complement.
AAGTAATAATCCAAATAACTCTCGGGATAAAAACGCATTAATACAATCAACAAATAGATCTCAAAACCTCATTTTTCCCGAAAATAATTATTTTCCAACACACGCCAAAATCCCAATTTGGCCAAAAAATATAATCCGTCATTTTCTCAAAAAATGATTCACACAAAAATCAACCATTTATCGGACACTGTAGGTGAGAATTGCAGCCGAGACTATACCACCATCCCTGCTTACCACCATCCCTACCGCGTGCACTGTAGGCGGGAATCACAGGCGGGACACAACCACCATCCCTGCTTACCACCATCCCTACCGCGTGTACCGTAGGCGGGAATCACAGGCGGGACTCTACCACCATCCCTGCTTACCACCATCCCTACAGTTCCTTTCCACACAAGGAATACTTATCAGAGCATTGTAGGCGTGAATTACAGGCGGGACTATACCACCATCCCTGCTTACCACCATCCCTACAGTTCCTTTCCACACAATGAATACTTATCAGAGCACTCTGTAGGCGGGAATCACAGGTAGGACTATACCACCATCCCTGCTTACCACCATCCTTACCGCGTGCACTGTAGGCAGAAATCACAGGCGGGACACAACCACTATCCCTGCTTACCACCATCCCTACAGTCTCTTTTCCTTTTTCTCAAACCAGTCAATCTAGTCGTTTCAAACACACTCAGAATCATTTCACATGAAAATCCAATTTTCAAACAAACATATGAAAACTCTGTTTTCAATAAACACATGAACATGAATGTATATACACGAAAACTCAGTTTCATTTACAGACATGATCATGCGTGCAATATGCTATGTACATTAACAACGCCATAACAACAACCAACAATGCAAACCAAATACACAACAACTCCGTCCACAATTCATCCGACCTCCGAACTCCTCGGACTCAGTCCGGCATAACCAACCAGTTCACAGATAAAATGAGTTAGTGCAAAAATACATTTAAATCACGAAAGTTCTTTAGAAAAATACTTACAGTGCTATATAATGATTTCCGAAGGATCATAGAGGTGCAAAAGGTGGCGACACGGCAACAAAACAGTGTAAAATACACTGTGGCCGTGGGTCTCAAAAACGCACTTTTGAACTGAGACAAACCAAGACCCGAAATTGATAGGGTAGGACTTAGGGATGTCGGTGAAGTTAGTGGTGGTGGTGGTGGTTTGCCGTGTGTGGCGGCGTAGGAGGCGGTTTTAGGCCAAAAATGCCCAAAACGGAAATGTGGATGGTGGAGCTTCACTGGTGGCGGATCGGAGCTGGAGATAAGTGGGTTAGGTTGCTAGGAGGTCGAGGATGAAGTGGTAAAGAAATGGTGGCCGGAGGTGGAGCGACGGCGGCGCGCGGGCTCAAGGAACGCTGCGGCTTCAAACCGTGCATGGAGGAGAACGCCGGCGAGATAGGGGCCGAGCTTGGTGGGGATGATGACCGGCGGGAGGGGAAGCTATGGTGGTGGGTGGTAACGCTGGACGGTGGCACACGGCGGCGGGCTAGTGAACGACGCACGGGAAGAGGGAGAGAGCGCGCGGGAAGCAGGGGAAGAAATGGGAGAAAAGAAAAGGAGAAGAAAGAAAAAATTGAGGGAAAGAAATGAGGTCCAATCCCCACATCTTGGGTCACAAAAATGATCCGATTTCAAAACAGCATCTCAATTAAAATAATTTAAACGTAAGGATACAATGAAAATACAATAATTAAATCTAACAATCAATTAATTTAAAATAAAGAACAATTTAAATGCATCACAATAATAAATATTAAGAAAACATATCAAATTTAATTTTCACAATTTAAAGATCATAAAATAAACCATTTAAAAATATCCGATAATTTTAAAACAAGAGAATAAATTTTTGAATTAATAAAAATAATTATTCAATAAAAATACACTAAAATACGATGTGTTAGATAGCATGTAGGAAAAGGTACTCATCACTACCGTTTCGTCCTCAGTTCGATCCCCTTCCACCTCTCCCTGTCCAGAGCTAGATTTCGACCCCTTCCCTTTCCACGTTTTCCATATTAGGCTACCAACCACTTACCCCTGAATTCTCTCTATAGTGGTAGCTCTGTTTTTCTGAATTTCGCCCCCGTGAAGTATTAGTTGCCCGGAGCCATGGTTCGTACTATGATTTTCCATCCCTTCCTTGTACTGAGTTTCCCTCCAAACTACTACAGCCCCTTACTCCATGGGTTATCTTCCTACGTTTGAAACACAATTTAGGTAACTTCTCATACCTCATCGGCACCCATATTTTGTTAACCATTATGTTCACAGTTCTCCTTCTAGCCACCATTTTCTGCAGATCTAATTCAATCTTTACCCTCAGATAACTGCCCCATCCGATTCCATTCTCACTTACATCAACTTCCATGAAAGTCCCGACTGTTGCACCAATATGGTACCCGATATCTCGGGTCATACAAGCCAGAGGGAGATTCGACATCTGTACCTAGAATTTCTCATTATCAAATTTCATCATTTGAGGAACAGTAAAACCATCAAAAGGTTTATAAACAAAGAGGTTATTATCAAACAACCACAGTTTCCCTTTCAGAACTCCACATTTGTCCCTCTGATTCGCAAAGGTCACCACAATAGATTTGAGTTTATCTCGTGAAAAACAAAGGATCCCCCCACACCCACCCTCGATATCTTCGCCATTGTTGACCGAATTACTTCCTTACTTATCTTCCAATTTGACTACAATTTCCCCTCTAAGCTTATAAACTCTCTTCCTTACTCCGTGAGCAATCTGAGACTACCACTCCACCTGAAACTTTCTCCTCAGAGAAGGTCTAGAGGAGACTCTTAGTCGATGTTTCTTATCCAGGTAGGATCTGAATTATTGAACTATAAAATTAAAGCCACTTATAAATTAATTTGAAAATTAAGTGGAACAGAACCCAACTTTGACATGCTATTCCAGCTGCCAACCTTCGATCATATTGTCGGCCGTCACAGCTGGCTAGAATTCAGCAGCCGCTTGTAGCCACCATTAACATTTTTTTAAACTAGTACAATCAATATTGATGCCCAAAATCATCTAAGAGTAAGAGCAATGGTAATTAGATGGATCTTTAAGATAGCATTAGCATGTTTAATTGATCTATGAAAATCCCATGAACTGCATCAAATTAATCAAAAATTGATATGAAATTGAAGAATCTCTCAATTTTAATTTTTTACCTCGGATATAAAAAGGGAACACCAATAAGTTTTGAAGTTTAAAACTAACACAAAGGAGATCAGAAGATCATGAGCCACAATTAAGATACGATACGATGAGATTAAGCCTCATATTCGTGAGACGTTGATCAGTGGCAAGATCCTTGAACAAGAATGTACATGTTTTTAGTGTTGAACTTCCGGCCGCTCTTCTGGTGTAGGGTTTGACCACTTAGTTACACGCTTGCTAACTTCCTTAGCCTACAAATCCAGGACCAGAATTTTGAGTACGTTTCTGTATTAATTAACATGTAAAAATACTACATGACCTAGAGATAAAAAAAAAAAAAAAAAAAAAAAAAAAAAAAAAAAAAAAAAAAAAAAAGGGTCTAAATACTACGTACCCGTGTTGCCCAATATCACAGTCTGAACGGCCATGCCACCGAAGATCATTCCACTCCAAGTACCCTGTTACCGGCCCCAACTCGCGTAAGTGTTATAGAAAAGCTTGATCTACTTCAAAGAAGTACGTATATGCATGCTACATACATGTATGGAGATCATAAGTTTAGAATTCAACCTTTTGTCGTCAAACGTTTTGCTGAATACATTGTACCCAATTTAATATATAGTAGCATGTCATTAAATTAAGAGAGATGTGCTCTACAACCACAAATAGATCCAACAAAAGTATACCTATAAACTGTAATGACTTCACATAATATATTAGATTTTTTTTACAACAAAAATAGCTTTATATTAATCTAACGTACTTACCAATCAAGTCTCGTTAGTTTATGTGTTTACTTTTTTAAAATCTATTTATGATGCATGGCTAAAGCATTTAAAGATAATTATAAACTTTAGTGCTTTTCTCATTTTATTTTGTGCATTTTTTCTTCATATTTGCAATATTGGTAACGTACGTACGTACCTAGTTAAGCGACTTATTGACTGAGTACTACTGGTTGATCGAGAATCCAATAATATGAAATGGTAGGGAAAAAAAATCATGATTCGGAAGCTAAACACATATACCGTACCATAACCCCCAAGTGGAAGACCCACCCCATTAGAACTCCAAGAGGAAGTCCAATAATGTAGTAGCATCCCAGATTTATATATGCTACTGTTGCTTGCCTTCCCGTTCCAACCGCTACCCCTATCATTGGGAAGGAAAATAAAATATATATTAATGGTTTCTTGAATTAATTATTTTGAGAAATGATAGTTGCAGTCGTAAGTGTGCAAGTACCGTACAATCATTTCAAAAAAAGTGAATAAATTCGGGATCTATATGGAAAGAAACTAATTTTTTAATAGTGGACCGTACTCTTTTTCAAAACGACTGCATAGCGCTTGCATACTTTACGATTGTATGTAGCATTACTCAATTCTTTTTAGTCGAAAAAACACTAGAAATTAGGGACAATATATATATATATATTTCCTGATCATGAAATTCATGACTAAATCAATAACCTTTATGATCATATATATCCATGATATACATTATAAGAAAACTGTTTATTTGTGACCAATTATTTCTTGTAAAAATTATTATTTTCTGTTAAAATTAGTCTATTTTTATCATAAATAATCATTTTCGCCTTAAATAATCCATCATTTATGTTCTTTTTTCTTACTGTAGAAACTTCAAAAGGAACACATAAAAAAGATGCATTACCATTAGGGAGTTGTATTATATATAATTAATTCCCTTTGATGAAGGATTGCGCGCGGATTAGTAGAAATGAAGTACTTACGTACCCGATAAAACTGGTTACACTGTTGAGTAGAATAGTGACCCCTAAGAGGTGCGACATCTTATCAACTTCTTTGATGACATCAGTGCTGGATGTGAATATGTATGCGATCTTGTCGTGGATTATTAAGATTAATCCGCAGAAAAAAAGTCCAATCACAGCTGAATACGACACAGACACTAGAGTAGCAAATTTTGCAGCTTTAGCATTACCGGCTCCTAATTCATTGGCCACCCTTACTCTGTGATCAGTTTCATGCACGCACAAAAATAAATTTTGCAGAGTAGTACATGAATTTCTATTAATTACTATAATCATCATGAACAAATAATCAACAATTTTTGACCTATTTCCAAATATTAATAAAAATTCTAATATTAACATGAAATCTTGAAATATGGGGCTCCCATCATGTATTTATGTTCTTAATTCATATATTAAGCTAATGCTAACAATTTGAACCGTGATGAGCTAATTAAGAAATTGATCAGTCATTGTGTATTATTGGGTAGCTCAATCACGTGATTTAGAAGCTTGGGTGTTGTCATGCATTAAAGTGGCAAAATTATTAAATTAAAAACAAACACAATAAATTAACTACCTTCCTCGGTTTAATCACAGTACTCTTGAAAGAAAATTAATTTAGCATTAAAGGTTACATACTAAGCTTGGGTCATAATGTTCAATTTCATTAGTTTGCGAGCAATGCTGCATACAGTCTCCATTTGAAGACTGCATTGTAAGTCTAGTTTATTTTATCTTTATATTTTTTTTAAAATTACAATAATATCCTTATCAAAATGGTACTTTTTTCTATTTAATAAAGGATTTGTACATGCAGTTCCTATTTAGGAACTGCAGATAGAATTTCTTTTAATTTGCCTCAAAGAGATATTAATTTCCATCTCCCTAATCTCTCCTAAAAAGAAAAACAAAACAAAAAAAAAAAAACAATTATCGGACTGCACAACATTTTTCCAATCACCATATATCCTATCTAGAGTTTTGTTACTGATCATTTCTTATACACCACTCGTATACTATATTTTTTTTTTTTTGTTTTATTCATTCTAAACTAATTGAAATATTTTATTTATTATCTATACATCACATATTTGATTAAAAAAAATTAAAAATTAAAAAAAAAGTGATATGTGATATAGTAAAATTTTTCATCCATCGATGTCCAAGAATGTCACGTTTCAAAAGCTGGTTAATTAACATTATTGTTATCGATGATTACGGATCTGATAGATCTTTTAATTATTAGGTTGTCGCGCGGAGGTACGTGAGATAATTTAGATCATAAGTTGACTAGTCCACCTGAAATTTGGCGCCCCGAGAATTCCGCAAGAATCCTCACCGATCTTTGTCCGTTCCTCCCCGTTTTTGACTAGACAGAGCATGATATCGCGTTTGGTGTTATTGTTACTGTCAACATATTAATTACTATTAATTTAAGTAAAAGGGAACGTGGTATATTATATATATACTCTGATGTAATATTCCCTAGATCCTCTGTGGCGAATGCATGCAGTCCTTTATGATTTCGTTGTAATTTAGATGAGGTGAAATTATTTTGTTAAAAATAAAATAAAATATTATTAAAATAAAATTTTGTAATAAAATTTTTATTTTAAAATTTAAAAAAAGTTATATTATTTATTATATTTTAAATAAAAATTTAAAGAAATTATAATAATAAGATGAGATGTTTTATATATCCAATTAAACCGGCCTAAAATGAAGTAAGAACCGCGAAAGTGTGAAGTAGGTCAGAAATGTTACGTACCCTGCACCAGTAAAGAAAGCGATGTGCATCATGAACTCCAGTCCATTGATGTTCATGCTGCAGAACAAGATTTATTACAAGAATTACAAGACCTTGTCATGAATCTAAAACCAACCGACACGAAACATGCAGCAGGAGGTAAGGAAAATTAATCTCGTACGTACCAGATTGACAAGGCATCAACGGCAATGGTAGCATCCTTCAAGTATTGCATGTGTAGTACTTATATATATATATATATATATTCATAACCAGCAAAAGGCAGATGTTTTTCAAGTGTAACATTAACAGTACTACAGTCTACCTACAATATTCCAACTTGAGATTTAACACTGAAATGAGTGGAGAAAGCTGCTTGAGAGGTAAGTACCAGAGCATGACTCCCGAAGCAACAGAGAGTTTGATGAACTCCCAGAGACCCGAAAAGGCTTGTGCAGAGAATCCAGTCCAAGTATCAGGACATCCTCCGCACATAGCATACCCACACGACCCTAAAACCAAAACCCACCAAGAGATGTCCAAAACAATAACAATCCCAACATAATTGGAGCAGCGAAAACGTAAATGGGGAGGAACAAAATACCACAGAGGAAGAGCACAATCCACGACCTTTGCAAGTATATTCCCAACATGTGGTACCTCTTCGCCCCAAAGGCCTGCCCACAGAGTGTCTCCAATGCACTCGCCATCCCTAACTGAATTTCTAACTCTCAGATCAGTAAATGCATTCTAGACATACAGAGAGACAAACAGGATATAGAACACAGTTGAGTTAATTACCAGTAAACCAAAATTGAAGCCGACGATGACATTGATGGATATGGAAAGAGCAGCGAGTTCAACGTCTCCAAGGTGGCCACCAAAGGCTGTAGTTGTTATGAGGTGGCTTGAATTCTGATTGAACAGTGCAAGTGTCGTAGGTTCGCTCGAGCGGAGGTTCACTCAGCTCGAGCGAAGTCAGACAGAGAGCTTCGCTCGACATTCGCTCGACATTCAGCTCGAGCGAATTCAGACAGAGAGCTTCGCTCAAGTATCGCTCGACATTCAGCTCGAGCAATATCCAAGTCAGAGAGCTTCGCTCGACACTCGCTCGACACCCAGCTCGAGCGAGTTCAGGCAGAGAGCTTCGCTCGACTCTCGCACAACTGTTGGCTTGAGCGAAGTGCAGAATATCTACGTTCACTCGACACTCGCTCGACGTTCGCTCGAGCCAATGTTCACAAAAGTGAATTCTCACTTTTCCTATAAATATCAAACGACGCCTCTCTCATTGTTAAGACTTCAGAATTCATTTGTTATTTGTTTTAGTGTTTTCTTGAGAGAGAAGTCTAGAGAGAGTTTTGAGAGATAACTTCCTTGTGAAGTTTTGTTGTATTGATTTGTACTCCATCTCTGTTGATAGTGAAATCTTCGATACCGACCCCACCAGTGGACGTAGGCTCGTTTTAAGTCGAACCACTTAATTCTTGGTGTTCATTCTGTGTGATTGTCATCAATTTCTAACGTTTAGTTCCGCTACTATACTTCGTGTTAGTCCTAGCTACACTTATTCCCAACAAACTGGTATCAGAGCTTTGCTCAGGATCTGAAGGGATTCAGGTTGTGGTGTACTGATCCTAAATCACCCAAGTTTGTAATCAGTAGGGATGTCACTTTTGATGAAAAGTCCATGCTTAGTCCGAGGAAGGAGAATTCTGAGTCTACAGGACAAGAACAGGATGTTAGAAAGCAGGTGGAGTTTCAGGTGGAAGCATCACAAGGGCTGCCCAACGGCGCCCAAGATCATGCTATTGAAGATGAGCATGATTCCGATTCAAGTAGCGGCGCACAAGGTGAGCAAGACTACAGTATAGCGACTGGTAGACAGAGGAGGCAGATTAGACCACCTCAGAGGTATGCCCATGCAGATATGGTTATGTATGCTCTTACTACGGCAGAGAATATAGTTGGTCAAGAACCTTCCAGTTATTCAGAAGCTGTCAAGAGCGTAGAATCTGCACAGTGGTGCGCAGCTATGACTGAAGAGATTGAGTCTCTTCACAAAAACCAAACATGGGATTTGGTTCTGTTGCCAAAGAAGGTAAAGACTGTTGGCTGCAAATGGGTTTTCAAAAGAAAAGAGGGAATCCAGGGTGATACAGATGCAAGGTGCAAGGCACGCTTAGTTGCTAAGGGCTTCAGTCAGAGAGAAGGCATCGACTTCACTGAAGTCTTCTCTCCAGTGGTGAAACACAGTTCGATCAGATTGCTACTAGCTTTAGTAGCATTGTATGACTTAGAGCTACAGCAACTCGATGTTAAAACAGCGTTCTTACATGGTGAACTTGAAGAAACCATTTACATGCATCAGCCAGAGGGATTCATTGTTGAAAACAAGGAAGATCATGTGTGCAGATTGAAGAAGTCTTTATATGGTTTGAAGCAGTCGCCAAGGCAATGGTATAAGCGGTTTGATTCCTTTATGATTGATCATGGTTATTTGAGAAGTAACTATGATAGTTGTGTTTATCATAAGGAATTATCTGATAAGTCTTTCATTTATTTGCTATTATATGTTGATGATATGCTTATTGCTGCTAGAAGCATATTTGACATAGGTTTGTTAAAGACCCAACTCATAAATGAGTTTGAAATGAAAGACTTAGGTGCTGCAAAGAAGATTTTGGGAATGGAAATCTTCAGAGATAGGAAAGCTGGAAAGTTGTACTTGTCCCAGGGAAAGTATATTGAGAAAGTGCTTCAGAGATTTGGGATGTTTGATTCCAAACCAGTAAGTACACCACTTGCTACGCACTTTAAGCTTTCAGCTTGCCTATCTCCTCAGACAGATGAAGAGGAACAGTTCATGGCTAGTGTTCCTTATTCAAATGCAGTTGGCAGCATCATGTATGCAATGGTTTGCACCCGCCCAGACATTTCACAGGCAGTGAGCGTAGTTAGCAGGTATATGGCTAACCCAGGTAAGACTCATTGGCAGGCTGTGAAATGGATACTCAGGTATCTGAGGGGAACCCTGAACTTTGGGTTAATATTTGATAGAGATGTCGATCTCAGTTCCAAAGTTACTGGTTTTGTTGATTCAGATTATGCTGGAGACTTAGATAAAAGAAGATCATTGACAGGTTATGTTTTCACTCTGTGTGGGTCAGCTATCAGTTGCAAAGCAACACTGCAATCCACTGTTGCTTTATCAACTACCGAGGCAGAGTACATGGCAGCAGCAGAGGCTGTTAAGGAGGCCATTTGGTTGAAAGGCTTGGTCAATGATTTGGGTTTACAACAAGATGGGATCTCAGTATTCTGTGACAGTCAGAGTGCAATACATTTGACCAAAAATCAAATGTATCATGAAAGAACGAAGCACATTGATGTCAGGTACCATTTTCTCAGAGAGATTGTTATAGAGGGTGCTATACAGATTCTGAAGATTGCTACTACAGAGAATCCAGCAGATATGATGACTAAGCCAGTTGCAGTATACAAGTTCAAACTTTGTTTGGACTTGATTGGTGTTCGCATTTTGTTATTCCCGTAAGGGATTTGGTGGTGGGGATTGGTTTTGTGGTCGGAGGTTTTTTGTGTTTTGGCAGAGTTCAAGCCAAGGTGGAGATTTGGTGGTGGGGATTGGTTTTGTGGTCGGAGGTTTTTTGTGTTTTGGCAGAGTTCAAGCCAAGGTGGAGATTTGGTGGTGGGGATTGGTTTTGTGGTCGGAGGTTTTTTGTGTTTTGGCAGAGTTCAAGCCAAGGTGGAGATTTGTTATGAGGTGGCTTGAATTCTGATTGAACAGTGCAAGTATCGTAGGTTCGCTCGAGCGGTGGTTCACTCAGCTCGAGCGAAGTCAGACAGAGAGCTTCGCTCGACATTCAGCTCGAGCGAATTCAGACAGAGAGCTTCGCTCAAGTATCGCTCGACATTCAGCTCGAGCAATATCCAAGTCAGAGAGCTTCACTCGACACTCGCTCGACACCCAGCTCGAGCGAGTTCAGGCAGAGAGCTTCGCTCGACTCTCGCACAACTGTTGGCTTGAGCGAAGTGCAGAATATCTACGTTCGCTCGACACTCGCTCGACGTTCGCTCGAGCCAATGTTCACAAAAGTGAATTCTCACTTTTCTTATAAATATCAAACGGCGCCTCTCTCATTGTTAAGACTTCAGAATTCATTTGTTATTTGTTTTAGTGTTTTCTTGAGAGAGAAGTCTAGAGAGAGTTTTGAGAGATAACTTCCTTGTGAAGTTTTGTTGTATTGATTTGTACTCCATCTCTGTTGATAGTGAAATCTTCGATACCGACCCCACCAGTGGACGTAGGCTCGTTTTGAGTCGAACCACTTAATTCTTGGTGTTCATTCTGTGTGATTGTCATCAATTTCTAACGTTTAGTTCCGCTACTATACTTCGTGTTAGTCCTAGCTACACTTATTCCCAACAGTAGTGATGAAATTCATGGAGAAGCTTACGACGCGGCTGAAGATTGCAGGCCGACAATGTACCATAGCTTCCTTGATTCAATGCAGAACCTTGATACAAGGTCTTTATTAACTTCTCGATCTTCAGCTTCATCTTTTGTGGACTATTCGGGCCGTAAGAGTGGATGGTTAAGATCTTCGTCGTCCCCGTTGACACTGTTTCCCATGGAAGGAGACTAGCCTTTGCCCACTTTTCTCGACGATTACTCGAGACGGCTAGTTTTCCAAATATTCTTTGGTGTAATGCTTGCATGGAAGAGAGGCAATGATCTGGTAAATAATCTCTTCGTATGATCTGCTGAGCGGACACTGTTATTCTTACCCACGAAGCTACAATTATCAACATATGCCACATGGGTTTCTAGTTCTTTTCTAATACAAGCTGTAATGTCTTCAATGACAGCTACATTATTTTACTAGTGCTCCTTGGAAGCATCAAGACAAACAGAAATTAAAATCTCCTCAGATTCAAACAAGTATTGGTATTAATTGGACCGTCATGCAAGCGTTAAATATTGCCATTGTGAGAATCACAAAATGCGTGGCTTGGATGATAGGTCGTGTTCAATGAAAACACAGTGGAATAACTATCAATTTAAAAATCAACATGTTAATATTTAGGGTGCATTTTTGGTCAAGATATAATATGAAAGTGAATTTCACACCCTCTAATTGCAAATCTCCATGTCATGGTTTTACTAGAGTTAGCGATGTCACATGCTTTAAATAAAGTTAGGTAAGAGATTTCATGATTAATAAATCAACTGAATAATAAATAAATAAAGCTTGAAACTAAATCTGACTGCTCCATCTAAGCTTGGTCCACTTGCTCGTACTAATCGCCATCCTCACTTAGGTGGTTAAGAATATGAAAAACTAAAATAGGTCGAAGACTAAGTAAGGAATGCATAACAACATAAACATAATAAATGTAAGGTTTTCATAAAAGTTTTCATGCTGAGAGTTTAAAATCATGACTGATCATATTGATACTTGCATGACGTGTCTTCATTTATCTAAACTAACTGACTAATTTGATTTAACTCACTGAGTTGACTGGCTAACACACTTATCCCAGTGTGTAAGGTTGTGCACCGACTCCACATTTGACTGCATTACGTATTAATTGCAAAAATGTTAAATATGTATTAGAAATATATGTTAAGAATATTGCTTCAAAATATATTTTTGCCCGATAACAAGCTATTTAAAGTGTTTTTTATTTTGATAATTTTTACATTAAAACTTCCCAAAATCCTATATATCCCTAATTTTTTTATTTGTGAATTTCTGCATAATCATGACAAGGAGAAAAGATAAGCACATTTCACATGTTCCTGTCCCTAACAGACAGCTAGTGAAAGTAAATGAGTCTGCTTCTCCAGTTGAGCGGTAATAATCACTTCTTAACCATTAATTAAAAAAAATAAACAATTTTACCAATAATCACATCCTTGATCATTAAGAAACAAAATACCCAAGTTGTAACTTTGTGCGGGCAAAGTAACATTTCTTTATATATATATGTATATATATAATGAGTGTATAAATAGTACTACTCATTATATATGAAATCCCATGACGCATGAAACTTATGAAAAGCTGATATAAAATTTAAAGTAAAGGCTCGTCAAAATACAAACCATTATTAAGTTCTAAAACACAAACATATATAAATTACCAAAAGAGAAATAATTAATAAATGGTGAGAAAAATACAGGTCTCATATTGGTGGATGTATCAGTATGATCAAAGCCCATAAGCAATTTGGTTAATATTGCTAAACCTCTGGTTTAAGGTTTGACCGCTATAACTAGCACGCCTGCTGCAAGCTTCCTTAGCCTCAAATTTATAGGCTAATTATCAGTGGCAACATTGATCCATGCATCAACTTGAATTTTGTTAGAATTCAACTTCTGCTTGGTCTTCTGAGTCGGCTAGGGACGTTTGTCCACTTACGTATGCGCTTGCTGGCTTCCTCAGCCTACAGCAAATCAAAAAACATATTTATGAGTAATTTATATATATGAATAAATATATATGTAACAATATATGATATGATATCTATATTCTAGAGAAAATATGTCTAAACCTACCTGCATCATCCAATCGGTTCGCATTGTTCAGATGGCCAATATCATAGTCTGAACAGCCGTCCCGTCGAAAGACCATCCCACCCCAAATACCCTGTTACCCCCAACTTAATTGCATAAGCATTAATCCAGAAAAGCTTGATTTAAAGAGTTATCATGTACATCATGATAATATATATCATACTTTTTACTTGTTTTATATATCATTACTCATATATATCAACCTAGTTAAAAGTTGGTTAAATGCCAATGCATATTCTAACTTGCATACTTTGATATTGGTTAATGGACAGGATAATGTTCGAAATTGATCAAAAGTAATATCACATCATTAAAGCTTAAACTTTTAGTAGTGCCATCTCTCCTTTTAGTTTTTGTTTGCATGGGAAAGTTAGTTGAATGATTGGGCCAGTCAATCAAAACACACACGCACGCGCACACACACACACACACACACACATATATATATATGTAATAGTAATATTAGAAAGAAAATACAATCCATAATTAGGGCAAGATCACTTGTTAACACTTAAAAAAATGTTTATTTGTAATCAATTATTTGTTATGAAAATCACTATTTTTTGTTTTCTATCAAAATGAGTTCATTCTTATCACAAATAACTATTCATAAATACTCATTTTGTAATATAATTGCTCTTAGATAGGGAAGAAAATCATGATTTGAAAGCTTATAAACGACGTAGGTGGGTGTTCCATCCCAAGTATAATTCCAGACGAAGTTTTGGTGTGTTTTGGACCATTTCGACTGGATTCCAGTATTCCGTTAAAACTAAAGATAGAAGCCACTGCAAGAAAAATGACATTTTTCAGTGCCCAATTTCGTTGCAAAAAGTGCCTAAAATCGCCACATTTAAGTATTTCCTTCAATTTTTAATTCGTAGCATGTTCGTTGGCATTGCCTGTTCACTTATGTGGAAAAGCAACGAAACTCGAAAATCATCGCCAAAAAAATTATTTCCAGCATTTTTCCCTTGTAATAACCCAAAATTTCGCTGTAAATGGACATCCTAGATTCCTTAAATTATCATTGAGAAAACTTAATTCCAGCATATAATTTTTGTCGCAAATGATAAGAAAATCACGGCAAATGATCCGAACCTTTTGAATCGATCATATTTAATTGCCGCAATTGTACTATTACCAACGATTTTATTATCATCGAAAAATACTATTTCTGGCGACTTAATGTCGTTAAGTCGTCGGAAATACTCTTGCAAGAAAAAAAATAATTTTCGACAACACTAAGTCGCCATAAATGGTCTTTGATAAGACAAAAAAATGGCGATACTAAAACATTTTATATAAAAAAATACAAATTCACATTATATTTCAACATGCCTTGCAAGAACACTGCATCCAATTGACATTTAATATATACCAATGAAAGAATTTTATAGAAAATAAAGGGCTAAACAAAACATATATGTAAGCTATAAACATAATCTTAAATTATAAAGGGACAAAACAACCATAATTCTAGCAAACAGGAAAAACCAAAGAACCAACAAAAAAAAAAAGGGGAAGAAAAAAGGTTGTGTACTCACCACTGAGAGAAGCTTTTAGTCTTTCTAATCATGAAATGGTGTGAGATCAATGTTAAAGTGCTGCTTCCCCTTACTTAGAAAAGAGGAAAACATACACGTCAATATTGAGCTTTTGGTGAGTGGAGTGGCATTGTTAAATTAGTCCCAGCTAAAAGATTCTGAAAGATAGACTTATATAAAAAGGAACTCCTAAAGATAAAATGAAAATTGTGTATTAGCCAATTTGACACCCACGACAGATTGCATTATTTAATTTGATTTCACATACAAAACCGATTATGTATGTTTTAGTCATTCAGCAACAAAGATAAAATAAGTTTATGGTTAAATGAAAACAGCTATTTCTAGAATTTCATGAGATGAAACTATCGACCAACGGATAGAGAGAGAGAGAGAGAGAGAGAGAGAGCACGAGAGAGACACTCACCTGCTAGGCGAGACGGCGACAATGATGGAACGGTAGCAACACAACTTGGGAAGGGTGGCGCAATCATGCACAACGTGATAAAACAAAATTATCGAGTTAGGGGAGAAGAAATTGAAGAGCGAAATAAGTTTGAAATGATGACCGGCAAAATTATTCACCGCAAAAAATGGATTTTGTGGTGATTTTCACATTTTGACTAAAAGAAAATCCTGCTATAGTAAAAATTATTTGTTGTGACGATAAAAACCATCACAATGGGTATAAAGTTGCCATAACAAAGTGCACAATGAATTCTCTATCAACATTTCCCAACTTCATGTTGGAGTTTAACGACGAAATGAAGAACGTCACAATTAAGGACTATCTGCAACTACTTAATTATTTTATCGCGAATATAAAATTGCTAGAAATGTGCGATTTTTTTGTAGTGAAAAAATATGATTTCACACTCGGATGGAAATTGGAAAATGGAAGCAACTAGCAGGGAGTGGATGGTAATGGTATATTTAATCGGAGGCTAGCTACGTGCATGCAGGTTGCACTATTAATATAAGAGTCCTTCTACGCAACTTTCCACTATTACTCAACCTCCACACACCAGCTTACGTGTAAATAAAAACTGAAACGGTACGTTTTAAAGGTCCAGAAATTTGCAAATCCAAATTCCCCCTCCAGCTCGTTCTTCTTCCACATTGCAAATCTAAATTTGCCCCCGACCCCCGCATTCTCTCCTGCCCAACTCGTTCTTCTTCTGTACGGCTTCACCCCTCCGCCCTCAGCTGACATCATCATCGCCCATCTTGTACTTACGCTGCCATCTGGGGCCGCCGACAAGGGTAAGAACCCACTAAAGAAAGGATTTTTTTTTCTTCTCTCCATTTCGTTTCCCAGTATCTCTTCATTTCTAGCATGAATCATCTCATGTATTTTTGTGTTTCTTGGATCATCTACAGTTTTGTGTTTGTTGGATCTGTAGTTTTTGTATTTTTTGGTTGCTGATTTTGGGTTTTTTCTCATCCAAGAATGGCATAAACAGTAGCAAGGATTACTCTGCAACAATATTGCTTTTTTTTTTTCACGATGGAGCAGAAAAAAAAACAAATAGCAAAAACAGAGAAGAAAAAAGTAGACATGAATGATGATTCCATTCTTGCATGTTCATGAGCGTTAGTTGGCATAAATAGTAGCAAGGATTAAGTGACTGAACAATTGCATTGGGTCATCACTCAATCTAACAAGTTAGTCAAGGTGAATCTCAGGTTAACAACTTTCTGTTACTCGTCTGAGTTCAACAAGGGATTTTACTTAACAGATCTGATTCCTATTAGACTAGGAAGATGAAGCCTTTAGGCATTTGTGCTAGTGAATCATAGCTTAAATGGAAACTGCCCCCCACCCCCGTTTCCCCCTGGTAATGGATTAAAGACCTACTTGGTGTGAGTAACTGTCAAAAAGAAAACTTCTTGAACTGGGTTTAACGGGGTGAGTTTAATTGATCATGTGAGTTTAGTTTCTAGCTAATTCTTTACCTCTAACTGGTTGTCAATGTTACCAGAAACACAACCTTTGTGAATTTACATAGCTGTTAGTGTTATGTATTAGATGGTCAATATTTATTTTTAGCTAGATTTAAATGCTTGTGCTATATTGTATTATACACGATAAAGAGTTTCTCCAATATTATTCATAGCAAGTTACCACGTGTTTGACACTAGCTATCGTTTGAAGCGTAGGTATTAAAATGATTCCTTAGTTTTAAAGATGATTATTCGAAGGGATTTGTGTGAATTATGAGTTTTTTTTTTCCTTTGTTGGTACAGGTATAAATAATAAAGGTTCAACATGCAAAGGACACTAGAAGTGAAAAGGCCATCTTTATCGCTTCCAGTGCAGAGGATTGATGTTGAAAGCATACTGGATTTCAAAATGCACGTTTAAGCGTGCATTATATGTATTGTGGACATGATGTGCTTCTCCACACATGGTGTTGCTTGAGAAATTTGAATTTCCAGTTGATGAGCGTCACTGGAGCTGCTTTGATAATGTAGCTTGGCATTGGGTTATAGTGTAATCTGTTTTTCTGATATAGTTTTGGAAGTGTAATCTTTTATTGTATCTAAAGGTGGTATTTTGCTATTTTTAGTACATTGAAACTTTATAGATTTGGATCATTGTTTTGTTTTAAAAGAATAAAGGGATGTTCCTATATAAAAAAAAAAAGGAAAAAAAAGGAATAGAGGGATGAGAATTTTCTCAGATTCAAGTAGTAGTGGGAACATTACATACTTGGGTTCTACTCTGTTTTGAACTTGGTCAAGGTCGTTGCACTGGGGTAATTGACAGTGACATTCTATGTTTTTGATTCAAGGGATTTTCCTTCTTCCAATTTTGGTTGTGAAGATGCAGGTGACTAATGATATGCACATATATGCATGCATGGTGGGCAATTACGTACTTGGCTTTTTGCTCTATTTTTATTTTTGTTTTTGTTTTCTTTTTTTGTTTTTGTTATTACACAACAATATGGTCCAGCTTGCATTTCCACATTCGGTTCGAACAATGCATGCTGAGTATTGGCATTTTTTTGAGGGACAATAAGCTAAGAATTACCAACAAACAAAAATAAATGCAACAATTATTTTTTCCCAAACTTTATATTTTCATGTAGTAGATGCATAATTGAATGAACACCAGAAAAGTCATCAGGAGAGAGAAAATCTACCATGTTGCATGAACCAAATGAAGGAAAAAAAATTTATTTTGCATAAAAGGAGCAATGAAAGTTAATATTTACATTTAAAACTAACACTAGTCCGAACCAACTAAAAACTATTACAACATATACGATCCTGTACAGACAACAACAATATACGTGCACTCTTATTCTCTACGATCTACTTTCAAAGTTCATCCTCTTGCTTGTGAAGCTCATTCTCTATATCTATCAGTTTATCCTTTTTTTTAGCTCCATACTCACGCACTAATAAGTCATCCTCCCTCTTTTGAAATGCATTCTCTTTTGTTAAAATCTTTTGATCATGTACTGATTGAAGTATATCCGCCAATATGAAAAATTGATTCAGTTCACTTACAAAGGAGAAAATGATATAAAGAAAAATATAAAGAAATGACAAAAGAGAAAGATCTTGATACAGTTCACTAGAAAAGTAGTAAGAAGCTTAGTCGCTTACCATGGCTATCGAACAAGTTTAGATCCGCCACATCTTGCAGCATGGACTGACGATTGTGCAGATGTTCTATGGCATATGGAGGATAAAGGACTGTTAACTTCAGGATTTTTTTCCCTATAATTCTTCAAAAGAAAAAAGGAAAAAACATATAACAGCAAAGTAAGCCACACTCTAAAGGCTTGTGAGACATTTACTTGACTATTAAAAAGGTGTTATTAGCATACAGTCAAAAATATTTTATCAAAAAAGAAAAAGCCAAGCAATGGCATTATCACCAATTTATTGTCAAAACACCATACACAATCAATAAAGCCATAACAAAAGCTTAAAAATCAAAGGGTTTTACGAGTGGAATAAGAAGAAAGAATAAATGATCTCTAACCTTCTGCAAAACAACATAAAAAGGACCTTGATCTGAAAGGGCCTGTATAAATCAATGGCTACAAAGAATATCCCCTTATTCCTACAGCACAAATAACAACATTTTGTTGGTCAAGCAATATTAAAGGATAAAGTTTCCTTCGTCCATAACACACCCAACAAAGAAAGTTAAATAATAATTTTTGCTTCTACCTAATTAAAGGAAAAAACAAAGCATTTCATGTGAAATGGCCATCGTATTTTTCCTCTAGTTATAAAGCCAGCGTAGCCTATAAAAAATTTAGCAGTTAACATTTAAGTAAAGAGAAATGACGTCTCAAGTAATGTTTGGCCATGCTAATTTCCATTCAATCTCGATGGAATAAACAATTAACATTTAACAGTTAACAGCAGCAGTTGAAGCTCCAAGCTGCTGACACACGTTAAAGGTCCATCCGACATTAAAGGTCTATCTGCCATATACATGTGAGTGAGATTATATCTAGCAACGTAGAGAAGCTTGGGCTACAAGAAGATCTTTTTCTTCTTAAAGGTCAAGGCATACACAACGACGAGATCGTGCGATTGTGAGTGAGGGAACCTGTTACCGATCGAATAGGTCTGCAAATTGAAGCTTTCAGCTGCCTTCCTTTCCTCCTCCTTTGGTTGGATTTCACCGTTCAACCTCATACCTACAGGAAAGGAAAAGAAACCCTAACTCCAGAGATGAAACAGGGGATATGTAGATCCCATCTAATCTAACACAGAATAGAGACATGGACGTGAGAGAGAGAGAGAGAGAGAGAGAGAGAGAGAGCAGTTAGTGGGGTTGCTGAACACACTCGCATTGGAGAGGTTGCTGAATTTTTCTAGGGTACTGGAGATTTTGGGGTTAGGGCGTCGGGGTGAGAAAGAAGGGGTGAGAGAGAACTGTCTGAGGTTTGAGAGGGAGAAGAGGGAGAGTTCAGAGGTCTGAGGGTCGAAGAGGGAGATGCGTTGCGTCAAGTGAGATGTCGGAAGGAGAAGAGGGAAGTGAAGCAGCTCGGGAGGGAAAGTGAAGCAGCTCGGGAGGGATGTTTGATAAACTGTGACGTGGGCAAGAACCGAGTTCGGGCACGTCAGGAGTGTGGTGTGCGGTTAGGAAACTGGAGGTTGAGTAGCTTTTTTCTTAATATAAACATTGACATGTGCCAATGGTCTTATCCCCGAATGGCATTCCGTACCTGGCCGGCCTAGTCCTTTTGGATTATGGGATCCAAGGGTTGTTAATTATTCCTTAAAATTTGCCTTTAAAAAAATAAAAAAAACAAAAGGATCTATAGTTTTTCTAAGTTTCAAAGTGTTTTATTAAATTAGGAATTTCTATTAGGTATTAATTGCAAAAGTACTAAATATGTGTTAGAAAAATATGTTAAAAATATTGCTTCAAAATATATTTTTGCCCTATAGCAAGCTATTTTAAGTATATTTTATTTTGATAATATTTTCATTAAAGGTTCTCAAAATGCTATATATTCCTGATTTTATTACTTGTGAATTTCTACAGAATCATGACAATTAGAAAAGATAAGCACGTTTCACACGTTCCTATCCCTAATAGACAACTAGTGAAACATGAGACTCCTTCTCCATTTGAGCAGTAATAATCACTTCCTTAATCATTGAGAAAAGAATAATAAACAATTTCACTCATAATCACATTCTTGACCATTAAGAAATAAAATACCCCAAGTTGTAATTTTGAGCAGTAATTTTGAGCAAGCCAAGTATCATTTTTCTATATATATATATATATGTATGCATGCATGCATGCATGTATGTATGTATATAGTACTCCATGCATGTCAAATTTATGTACGAATTATATATGAAATCCCATGATGCATGAAACTTATAAAAAACTGATATAAAATTTAAAGGAAAGGCTCGTCAAAATACAAACCATTATTAAGTTCTAAAACACAAACGTTTATAAATTTCCAAAAGAGAAATAATTAACAAATGTTGAGAGAAAAATACAAGTCTCATATTGGTGGATCATGTATCAGTATGATCAAAATCCATAAGCAATATTTAATTTGATTAATATTGCTAAACCTCTGGTTTAAGGTTTGATTGCTTATAACTAGCTAGCACGTAAGCCTGTTGCAGGCTTCCTTAGGCTTCGTTTGGATCCATAACTCATCTCAACTCATCATTACAACTTTTTCAAATTCCAACACAAAATATAATGAACAATTCAACTTTTTCAAATATCAAAACAATAATAATAATAATAAATAATATTCTAATAATATTTTATCAGCTCAACTTAACTCAACTCAACTTATTTCAACATCCAAACGCACTCTTAGCCTCAAATTTGTAAGCTAATTATCGGTGGCAACATCGATCCATGTATCAAATTGATCTGTTAGTGTTCAACTTCCGCTTGGTCTTCTGGGTCGCTAGGGACGTTTGACCACTTACTTATGCGCTTGTTGGCTTCCTCAGCCTACAACAAATCAAGAAACATATTTTTGAGTAATTTATATATATGAATAAATATATATGTAACAATATATGATCATGATATCTATATTGTAGATTAGAAAATATGTCAAAACCTACCTGCATCGTCCAATCGGTTCGCATGGTTAAGATGACCAATATCATAGTCTGAACAGCCGTCCCGCCGAAGACCATCCCACCCCAAATACCCTGTTACCCCCAACTTAATTGCATAAGCATTAATCCAGAAAAGCTTGATTTAAAGAGTTATAATGTACATGATCATCCTGATTATATATATCATACTTTTTACTTCTTTGATATATCATTACTCATATATATCAATATAGCTTAGGTTGTTAAAAGTTGGTCAAATGCCAATGCATATTCTAACGTGCATGCTCAATTTTTTCTCCTTTTAGTAACATCACATGATTAAAGCTTAAACTTTTAGTAGTGCCATCTGATCTCCTTTTAGTTTTTGTTTGCATGTGAAAGGTAGTTGAATGATTGATCCTCGATTGGCTGGCCGCCCAATCAATCAAAACATATATATATATAGAGAGTAAGGCTACTCATCATCTTAACTTTTATTATCCTTCCATCATCATATATTGGTAATATTTGAAAGAAAATACAACCCATTATAATTAAGGCCAAGATCACTTGTTAACAGTAAAAAAAAATACTTATTTGTAATCAGTTATTTGTGACGAAAATCATCATTTTT
Organism: Juglans microcarpa x Juglans regia; assembly: GCF_004785595.1. Classification (NCBI taxonomy): domain Eukaryota; kingdom Viridiplantae; phylum Streptophyta; class Magnoliopsida; order Fagales; family Juglandaceae; genus Juglans; species Juglans microcarpa x Juglans regia. The sequence goes on along the minus strand of NC_054608.1, from coordinate 5,262,629 downwards.
TTTCCTATCAAAATGAGTTGATTCTTATCACAAATAACTCTTCATAAATACTCATTTTTTAATATAATTACTCTTAGATAGAGAAGAAAAATCATGATTCGGAAGCTTATAAACATATATACCATACCATAACGCCAAAATGGAAGATCCATCCCATTAGAATTCCAACAGGAAGACCAATAATGTAGTAGCATCCAAGATTTATAAATGCGACTGTTGCTTGCCTTCCCGATCCAACAGCCACCCCTGTCATAATGTAGTGAAGAAAATGGTTTCCCTCAATTCTTTTATAAGTGGAAAAAACACCAGCAAATAGGGTAAATATTTCATAAGATGCACTAAAAGATACACCTGCTGGTTGCATGATTAGATGAAACTACTTAATTACCCGATAAGACTGGCTGAATACTGTTGAATAGAATTGTGGCCCCTAAGAGGTACGACATCTTATCAATTTCATGGATGACATCAGTGCTTGATGTGAAGATGTATGCGATCTTGTCGTGGATTATTAGGATTAGCATGCAGAAAAAGAGGCCAATCACAGCTGAATAGGACACAGCCACCATAGTTGCATATTTTGCGCCTTTACCGTTGCCAGCTCCCAATTCGTTGGCCACCCTTACTCTGTACGTGAAAATAGTCATGCAAGATAAAAATAAAGTTTAGCAAACAATTTAACAGTTTTTTCCAAAAAAGTAATGCATGGTGTGCTACCAAATCATGTTCGATGTGTATTAATTAATTAATTAATTGTTACCCCATTGTTTATCTTTATTTTTGGGCAATTTATTTGGGCAAAACACAAAATTATTGCACCAATTTTATAATATGCAACGACACATGCAACTGATATTTATATATTTTATAGGATTCCGCTTCCCTCTTGTAGATCTCTAAAATGGTATCTCCATTTACTAAAATTATATATAATTTACCCTCCACGTGTTTATAAATATTATAATTTTTTAAGTGATCAAAATAATATCAATATCATGTAGTATCATTCAAGATTGATCTCACCATCCATGCATGCATGCATATTGTGAGGGGAGAAATCACCAAGGGCCGGGCCTAGGATAAAGACCCGAGCCCAAGGCCCACGTATAAGACCTAAGAGGGGCCTGGACGGCCCAGAAGGCCCTGACGGAAGGACACGAGTCAGGAGCCTTGACAGAAGGACGGAAGATCGTGCGACTTGGCACCTCTAACGGAGATGCTCCCAACCCTGACACGATAGGGTTGACTGACCGACCGTCAGAGGCATCCCTGTCCCTGTCACTGCTGCCTAGATGGCGTAGGAGGGAAAGAGAGCTCGTCCAGAGCCACGCCACATTTAATGCATTCTAAGGGTCGACGGCATGCCTTCCTGGCGATCTAGCGGAAGGCAGGAGCCTAGCAGGGGAGTGCGATCCCCGTATGGAGCCACATGACTAATCAGCATCATCTCGAGACCGACCCCGACCAAGTATAAATATCCCCCACTCCACCGAGAGAGGGGTTACACACACACACAATTACATTCTTGAACACTTCTCTGCCATCTCATTCTAGCTCTCATTTCTCTCTTCATCTTCTATCTTGAACAGACTTGAGTATCGAAGGTACCACGGCCCCCGAGCTCCTCCATTCTCCTCCTTACAAGGAAGAGCCAGAGTGCTGCTAGCATGAAGTTGTCCAGGCCCGCGAAACATGACATCAACACATAACATATATATTTTTAAAGCTTTTCCAACATAATTAATATGATTGATGATTACAACTCTTTATTAGTGTTGTCCGATTTGGGACTTAAGTTGACTAAAGTCCTCATGAAAGTAGTGTTGTAGTTTAAAGAGCACCATTGTGTCTATCGTGTGAGTTGTGCTTGTCTGAACATATATAATTATTATTATTAATTATTACTTCAGGAAAAGCAAGGGAACATGAAGATTTATATTGTGATGTATGGCATCCCATAGATTCGGATTTATTACAAATTATATAGGATATTAGATCCTCGATCTGTATCTAGCGTGTGCATGCAGTACTAGTTATACTTTAAAAGGAAGAAATTAAGAACCAAAATTATGTGACAGAAAGGGTCAGAAATGGTACCCTGCACCAGCAAAGAAAGCGTTATGGATCATGAGCTCGATCCCATTGATGTTCATGCTGCATAAGATTAGATATATATGTTATAATCTTTAGCCAATTACAGACAAAAAGCACAGGTGGTAGGAGTAATCTCATACCAGACTGACAAGGCACCCACTGCAACTGTAGCATTCTTCAAGTAGCCAGGCATCAACATCAATATTGTATAATACCAGTTCTCCAAGCTGTATTCATCACCAGCGAAAGACCCATTTTTTTATTCTTAGCAAAACTATCTACAACCCAATAAACTAAATGTGTTGATTTTCACAAGAATATGGAATTTAACACTAAAATGAATTCAGAACGCCTTGAGACTTGAGAGATATATGTACGTACCAGAGCATGACTCCGGAAGCAGCAGAGAGTTTGATGAACTCCCAGAGACCCGTAAAGGCTTGTGCAGAGAATCCAGTCCAAGTTTGAGGACATCCACCACACATAGCATACCCACACAACCCTAAAACCAGAACCCACCAAGAGATGTCCAAAGCAACAACAATACCAACAAGTCCAAAATCCCACACACGAAGGAAGAGCCCAGTAAGCAGCAAATTAACCAGTAAAGCAGTAAAAGAAACCCACATAATCACAAAGGTCTTAAGCTGGGACTGCAAGAACCGTTGCACTGGCAACAGAAACGTAAATCCGAGCTGCAGCGGTATGAGCCGCAGAGCCACGACCTCAGAGAGTTTCGCCACTTCTTCGGGCAGTCCAATGAGTCTCATAATCGGAGCAGCGAAAACGTAAATGGGTAGGAACAAAATACCACTGAGGAAGAGCACAATCCATGACCTTTGCAAGTATATTCCCAACATGTGGTACTTCTTCGCCCCAAAGGCTTGCCCACACAGAGTCTCCAAGGCGCTCGCCATCCCTAACTAAATTTCAAACTCTCAGAATAAATGCATTCTAGACATACAGAGAGACAAACAGGATATAGAGCACAGAGTTGAATTACCAGGAAACCAAAATTGAAGCCGACGAGGACATTGATGGATATGGAAATGGCAGCGAGTTCAACGTTGCCGAGGTGGCCACCAAAGGCTATAGAAATGACATTCATGGAGAAACTTACGACGCGGCTGAAGATTGCGGGACCGACAATGTACCATAGCTTTTTTGATTCAATCCAGAACCTTGATGATGATGTAGTGTCATTCACTTCTGGATTAAGATCTTCATGCTCCCCGTTGACACCGTTTTCCATCGATTTAGGAGACTGGTTTTCGCCCACTTGGCTAGAGGATTAACAGTAGTTTAGTGAAAGAGAAGCGTCAATGATCTGCCATAGCTTTTGGGCTAAATAGGAAATATTTTTATGTAAGTCATGTTGTGATTTTCGCCGGAAGAAAAACTAAATTAAGCGACTGGAAAAATCTGTGTCATGTTCCTCGTATTTTTTTTTCCCACTTACAGTACAACACTAAGATATCTGAAGTAATCTTTTGATCAGCAGAGACCAGTAGTCTTACCTTCAAAGCTACAATTATCATATGCCACGTCGGCTACTAATTCTTTTTCTAATGCAAGGATCAGGAACCAAGCATCAGCATGATGTATTCATTTTGTGAATGCTATATACATTTCACTGGTATGATTAATTTAGATGAACGTAAAAGATTTTAACACTTTTAATAGTTGCATGTGTTAAAAAAGTTTAATAAATATGGTAAAATTCGCTTTATATGTAATGTATATATATTTTCTAGTTAAAATTCTTAAAAAAAATTAAAGAATTGTTAGTAGAAAATAAATAATAATCCTCTTATAACTCTTTTACAACTAACTAATTTGAATATATATATATATATATATATATATATATATATATATATATATTAATTTGGTTTTACAGGTGAGGAAGGAAGTTTGGACGGATAATTTTTATTTAGTTCCACTATATGGTCCATATCTATGTAAGAGGCCACACTAGATATTCATACCAAATTCGTCAAGCATCAAGTTTTTAAACTTTTTTCTCCAAATTAAATTTTATCATTTATTATAATTATTATTATTATTATGAACAATATATTCTTCACATCAATTTGCAAGTAAAATAACTATATATTACAAATGAGTATTGCTATTCATTATGTCAACTTCTATCATCTTCCCATCATCTTATGATGTGACATTAGGTGATTGTAAATTATTTATTACATTTCACTTGTAAATCTATCATCTAATGTCACATCATAAAATGATGAGAGGATGATGGGAGTTGGGATAATGAATAGATTTATTCATTACCAATAAGGGGTCTAGATGGTTACTATAAAGCTATACTGGCCGGAAGTTGAGGGAGTGCAAAAAATAAAAAGTATTTATGACGGGTTATTTATGATGAAAATAATTATTTACAACGATAATTGACCATTTTAATAAAAAATAGTATTTTTATAGAAAATAATTAATTCCAAATAAGCGTTTTTTTAAAAAAAATTTTATTGTGCCAATTGTTGATGGTGGCTCATGCTCACTAATTTGTGATGGGTTCCACACTAACGGAAAATGGAAGATGACGGTGGAACCAGAGTACTGGTATTGGACTATTAGAGGCTGCTGGTCCGTGGTTGCACCAATATATGATATTGACATGCATGAGAATTAAAAAAATATATGAATTAACGTATATTTATGAATTATGAAATCCACTGAAATCATGATGATCAGACTTGTCAAACTTGCAAAAAGCTGATACGTACGTATGAACTTTGAAGAAAAGGCTAATAAAAATACACCTATCATACAAGCTGGCAGCTTAAAATTACATGCATATATGCATGATGCATGCACATCAACTCACAAACGCCAGTAGAAATTAAACAGTGATGAATTAATATATATATATATATATATATATATATATATATATATGTCTCATATTGGGGGACCCCTGTGGTCAGTGGCAAATGCATCGATTCATCGATCCATGCATAAGTTATGCATGAGCATAACCGGTCAATGTACGTTGTCAATCAAGTCGAACCTCTGGTAATTTAGAGCTTGACCACTTACGTACTAACTCGCTTGCTGCATGCATGGCTTCTTGATCAGCCAGCTTACAAATCCAGGTATATACAAATGAGACCGATCTATATATATACCGAATAAAATTGGAAACTATATCTTGAGATTAGCATATGTATACATGACTCTAAGATGCCAAACCTGTTTCGATGTTACAGTGGCGAATATTAAAGTCTGAATGGCAGTCCCACACGTAGAATATTTTAATTAAATGGTATAAAGTGTAAAGTCATGCATGAGTGCTTAAATTCAGAACTTTATTTTGATACCTGCATGTAAAATCATCATTTGTCCAAAAAGTTTAAATTATTGAAAAAATGCCTTAAATTTAATTATTTGTATTATATTTCAAACACGGACCTATTACACGAACTTGCATATATATATATATATATATATATATATATATATATCTTAGTTATTTAGCATTTCACAAAGCTTGATCATGATCTACATGGAAATACAACACCGATCGAGATAGTTCTAGTGTTGATTACTCATATATAGGTCATCACAAATTAACAAGAAAAAGTGTTTCAATACAAGAGATTGGGTTTTTTTAGACCAAAAATTGTCTGAAAAAACTCAAATTTCATCCCAAAATGATTTTGGAGACAAAAAAATTTTTGTCTCTATTTTGTGTCGAAAAGACCGTCTCAAAAGATTTTTGGAGACTTTTTGTCTTAAAAAAAAATCATTTTTAGGAATGAAATTTGGCGAAACTAGTCGAAACTGTTCGAATAAGACTTTTTTTTTACGAACCTATTTCGTCTCAAAACATTGTTCAAATGAAATATTTCTTAGTTCGAACCAACCTGTCCATTCGAATCGAACTATTAACCATATTTGATCATGTTCGAACGAATGAAGTGTTGGAACAAATTTTATGCGATCGAACCAATAAATTTTTCAAATGACTTTTGTTCGAACATAAATTTTGTCCATTCGAACATACATTTTATTTTTGAAAATTCTATCTGTTCGAACGAGTTTTGAATATTAATGTTGTTCGAAGAAATATTTTATTGTTCAAACAGACGTACGAACTGTATTTCTCGGTTGTTGTTCGAATGGGATAGTTTTTGTTCAAATATGTCTGTTTTTATTCTATTGGATTTATAAATGGTAATTTACCATACAAACTAGTTATTAACCGTTCGAACAGTATTGATCATACAGAACAAAATTAATTAAAAATATCATATTAATATTACACAAATTATAATTCAAACATCAATTGTTCAAATGTTTTGGAACATCATAATATAAAAGCAATTAAAGAAAAAATAAATTTTTAATATTGTGGTGGTGACATAGAGTTTTGGGACATGATGATTTACTGGAACTGTTTAAATATTTTTTGGTTATTCAACTGCAGTTTCTCTTCTAATCTTGCCTCTAAATCCGCTGCTTGATCTAATCGGGTCAACAACTCTTTTTCCTTAGATCTCAATCGTTTTATCTCAAGTGTTGTTTTCTCTAATTTTTTAGTCTTGTCGTCATTCGTTCTGGCTCGATAAGAGGATGATGATGTTGATAATGGTTTACGCAACATCCTAAGCCCCTCAAATATCCAGAACGTGATCCAAGAATTTGAGAAAAGATTTGAACATCATTGAAGATGATTCGTCAAATGGCTCTGTAACAATTTCTTTAAGAGATATCATATTGTCCTACAAAAATAAAAATATTAAAGTTAGTATAAGTAACAAAAAGATTATTAGACAATGGAATTAAAGAAATTTAAACTTACATAATTTGCCTCTGCTTCGAGACTGGTCCAAACGTCATCATCACGATTCACTAAATTAGAAAGTTGCTTTTGCGGCCAACTTTATTTTCGGTGGCAAAGATCACGTAGGAAATAGTCATTTTTTGCCATACTGACATCCCACTTTCGTCGCCTCAACATAGTGCTAGAATAACAAACTTATTCCAGCGGAAAGTACTTCATAATAATTATGTACAAATATATTCTATTACGGCGAGAATTGTGTTTCAACAACGAAAATATATTTCCACAAAAACATAACAGTCCTGTTTTGCTTATTGCGGCTATATATGTTGCCACAATAACTTTCAGCTTTAATGTTTTGAATCCTTTCCCTCGATGTATATTCCCTCTCCTCTGCCTCTTAATCTCCTACGAAATACATTGACTCCCACGAAGGCAAAATTTGCTTAACTCTCATGCCCTAGCTTGTCCGATCCGCCACTGTTCACCGCCAACAACTCACCACAGCCATCCCTCTTCTCCATAAATCCTTCCATTCAAAAACTTCTCCCAAAATGATTTTTCCAGAACTCAACGTGGATATTCTTTCCCCCACTCGAGCCCACTTATCAGATGGTTTAATCGAACCACCTGGGTTTTAATGCTATTCTTGGCCACCTAGTTGTTGAGTCTCGCTTGTGATGCCGAGGTGGAGGGCACTAAGCAGAACCTTTGAAATTATCATTCAATGGTGTGGCCATGTCTGATGGTTCTGGGGCAAATCCAAGGAATGGCACATCCTGTTATGTGAGATTTTGTCCCCTATTTAATTTCCAATTTCGTGTTAAACTTCACATTTTTTTTAATGATATATTTGCTACTTTTATGTTAGAATAGTGTTTCCCTGGAATCCAAATTTGATGCGAAATTTTCAATGACTGTCCCCATATCCCCATATCTCCCATCTCGGTCAGAATATTATTGGAATCAATTAATTACCATTTTTTTTTTATCATTTTCCCCACAACATTCACATCATCATTGTAACCTTTTCATGCAATATTTTCTTATATGTGGTTTGAGATATGCTTTGATTCGTGATTAAGTTTGTTGTGTACAACTAACCCACATCTTTCACTGTCGTATTTAGTTGACTTTGTATCTTCTGGTTATAATAGAAGCATTGTCCCGATAGTGACAAGTTGACAAGTGATTACCCTTTAATGCATTTGTAAGAGACTAAGAGTACTTCTGAAATTTGTTACCTGACGACAAGTATTCCTTATTCCAGGTATGACTCCAACAATTTCCTTGTGTTTCTCATATTTTTAACTCTTATATATATATATATATATATTTAGAGATTTAACTAGGACTGATGTGTATATAGAATACGATTATTTCCTGTCATCATTCCAACGAGCAGGCCACAACCACTCTGATTTTAAAAGTTCCAAGGTCACTCATAAAGAATCAGAAGGTGAAATTAATGTCATAGGAAGCTGCTTTCATTCCTTTAGAGATAGTACACGACAATATATTCTGATTTCACCCCTTTAGGATTAATTATTTCTTGCTTCTGCTTTGGATTTGCTAAACTTGTTGGTAGACATGGTTCAGTTTTAATGTCAATTGTTGATATTGCAAGCTTGTTTTGGAACCCTACTAAATTGAGGACGACTCTAGAAACCCCTACTTCATATATATACTTATTTGTTCGTGCTGGAAAATACCATGTTTGATAACATGTTACTTTTAAGAAACTGGGTGCATTGGTTCTGTCGGTTAATATCTGGTGCTTTATTTGTTATGCGAACTATTGTGTTTCAATGTTTTGGTCAAATGGATGATATTGAACATCTTCCCATTGTGTAGTTCTAGGTGTTGGCGTTTGACTTAATCCCTATAGAATTGACTAATATTTCTTTGAGCACACTCTTTGTTACACATGCACCCAACTCATACTTAAGCATATGAATCTGCACTGACGGTTGAAGATAGATACATTCAATAAATATTATGTTGGTACCTCAACCTTCTTGTACTCTGGGAATTTAGCTGCAATGATATTATGCTAGGTTGGGATTTGTCTGGAAATTTTCTCAGATAACAAATTTGCCCAAGCTCGGTTGTTTTCTTTGAGTTTACTATTTAGTTGAATGAATTTGTTAAATGTGGCCTTTCCCCTACTTACTTTAATTGCTATTTTAAGTCTAATTTTGTTTGTACCCATTAACCAAAGTATGTGAAAATTATAAATTAATGTGGGGGTTGCATATTTAAATTTAAATTGATCAGGCGAGCCAATATAAGCTCCAATCTGTTTATATCAACCTGAAAGCTGTCAGTTTTTAGAATTTAACTTTTTACACTTCTTTTTCCAATGACGTCTATGTTACAACTGACTAGCATTGATCAACGTATATTGGAATTTTCCTTATAACTACAGTTTGTAGATCACAGCTTGACTAGTTTATTGCATTTTAATTGGCCTATTAGAGCATATTCAACACAGTTAGGAAATTAATATGCAAGCTTGGTAATTTGCTATCCTACATGAGACTTCCTGAACCAATTAACATTTTGTACATTAATGCTGCTGAGGTAGGGATTTATGCTTAGCAGGTTTTTAATTTCCTACTTATAAAATACTATTTGGCCACTCAGAATAATCATGTTTTAAAAAACTCCATAGATTATTATAACATTGCCTCTTAGTTATGCAACTTCTTTGGTACCTATATGGATTTACCTCAAGACATAATCTGAACCTCAACTTCAGCACAAACTGCCATTCCTCAAATTTTTGAGGTTACAATCTTCTCAATGCTCACTTGATACTAGTAGATAAGCTTAGATACTCCACATACTATAGTGACCCCCCTTTTCGAACTTTTAAAGTTTTTCACTTGCACATGTTCCCAATTCCAACTCTCTCTCTCTCTCTCTCTCTCTCTCTCTCTCTCTCTCTCTCTCTCTCTCTCTATATATATATATATATATATATATATATATCTCTTTGTGTGTACATTGCACAGTCGTTAATGGTTCATCATGTTTTCTATAAATACATCCTCAGGTTCATTATAAGTTTTGTTAAATGGATTTCTATTACCAAGAAATGAACGTTGCTTTCACACTTTCTTTTCTCGCATTGTGTTTAGATGGACAAGGCGTGGATGCATATTGAAGATAGGTTTATGTCTAACGAGTATGCATCGGGGGTTAACCATTTCATGAATATGGCTCGAGACCATGAACCAGGGGGCATTGACATTAGGTGTCCATGTCGTAGATGTCGTAATATGCTCTTCCAACCAATAAATATGGTCAAGGAGCATTTATTTATTATAGGGATTGATCCTTTTCATCAGAATTGGATATTCCACGGTGAGGAGGAAGTGTTGGATGTTAATTCCTCAGAAGAAGGTGATGAGGCAAGTGAAAATGATGCCTATATTGATGATATGGATGAGATGCTTGATGACATTTAGGCTGGAGCCTCTATGGACCAATCCAGAGGTTTTCAAATACCTGGTACTGATGGTGTGACACCACTTTTCAGAATTGTTAGAAGATGCACGGCATCCACTCTATCCATCATGCTTGACGTTTTCAAAGCTTTCTTTTATCGTAAAGTTGTGTCATATCAAGACAATTGGTGGTTGGAGTGTTAAATCCTTTAACATGTCCATCAAGCTCCTGAAATCTACATTTCTTGACGCTCTTCTTCCAGACTCCTACAATGATGCATGCCGATTGGAACGTGGCCTCAACTTTAATTACATAAAGATAGATGCTTGTTTGAATGATTTTGTTTTATTTTGGAAGGAGCATTCTGATAAAGAGAAGGGCCCAAAATGCAACACTCTGAGATGGGTGTTAAGCAGTACTAAGCAAGAGAAAATTCCACACAAAGTGCTAAGACATTTACCTCTAATCCCAAGGTTACAAAGACTATTTGTGTCTAATAAGACTGCCAGGGCAATGAGATGGCATGATACTGAACGCGTCAACGATTCTGATGTAATGAGGCACCCTGCAGATTTGAAGGCATGGAAAGATTTTGAGGTGTAGTACCCACATTTTGCCTTAGATCCTCGTAATGTGAGAATTGGGTTAGCGAAGGATGGTTTTAATCCATTTAACACTATAGCAAAACCCTACAGTATATGGCTAGTGATACTCATAGCATATAACTTGCCATCTTGGTTATGCATGAAAGATCCATACCTCATACTTTCCTTGCTAATTCCTAGCCCAAAAGCACCTGACAACGATATTGACGTGTATCTACGCCCTTTAATCGAAGAACTAAAATTTCTATGGGAAGTTAGTGTCAATACATATGATGCATTTGCATTACATTCGTTTTGATTACACGCAGCATTACTCTGGACCATTAATGACTTCCCAGTGTATGCTAATCTTTTTGAGTGGAGTACAAAGGGAAAGATGGCATGTCCTACCTGTAATGATGCTACGGATTCATTGTGGTTGGTCCATGGGCGAAAGCACTGTTACATGGGTCATCAGCGGTGGTTGTTACAAGGGCACAGGTGGAGATCTAATAGAGCTAAATTTAATGGTAGTACCGACCATCGGCAAGCACCTATACATTTGTCAGGAGAGGCTATCTTGGAACAATTGAAAGAATTACCAGATGTACACTTTGGTAAGTTATCAAAGAAGAGGAAATGCACAGCGAATGAGTCGAATTGGACCAAAAGAAGTGTATTCTTTGAGTTGTCTTATTGGAAATCCTTGGAATTGAGGCATAACCTAGACATCATGCATGTTAATAATTCTTATATTTATTATATTTTAAGTATTAGTTTTAATTTAAGTATTAATAATTCTTAAGTTTTTTAAATTTTAAGTATTATTTTTATGTATCTTATTAGTCTTTTAAGTAAAATCTTATTAGTCTGATTCTGTTTGAAATCCCTTTCGAACGAACATTATAATGTTCAAATGGGATAAACCTAGATTCCATGCACGAAACAGAGACAAAACACTGAATCAGAAAACACAATTTTCACAAACATAATGTCATAAGATACATATTTCAATAGGATACATTTCACATGGGATTGCACAAACACAAATATACCAAAAATCCATACATAATTAATTAAAGACTATAAATTATCAAAAATCTAAAAATTAGAAATCTTACCTCAAATTTTTGCAATCCAATAAAAATATGAATCCAAAATACCTACATATGCATAAAACGCATTACGAAAAAACTCTAAATCAAATTTAATAAACCAACATTAATGAAACTCGAAATACAAAAAAAAAAAAAAAAAGCAAAAAAGCAACTTATACCTCTTCTAAACCTCTTCTCTCTCTCAAGAATCCCTTCTCTCTCACTAAGACTGTTCCTCTTTCTTTCCACAACACTATCTCACACACAAAATCGCCTCTGCGTGCTCTGCCTCCAAAGGAATCCAATTTCATTGTGAAAATGAACTAAAAGTTGAGGTATTTGAATCTGTGAAGTCCCGTTCGAACAGAAAATTTATGCATCCGAACATGAAAATTTCAAAAAGCTGCCAAATTCTGCCGCGATTTAATTCACATTTGAATGTGTAATATAGTAGTTCGAACTAACAAATCAGAATATTCCTTGGCATATTCTTCAAATGTAGAGAAGATAAGAGGGTATTTTCGTAACCAAATTCCACCAGTGCATTCGAATGGGGCATTTTCATGTTCAAATAAGTGAAGCATTAGATTATTTGGTGCAAAATTTCTCTCCAAACACATTCTACGAAATAAATCAGTTCAAACGGGACGTTATTCTGTTGGAACTAATATTAGTATTATTATACTTATAAGTATTTCCTATAATTTTCATAATTTATTATATATAATATTTTAATATTATATAATATATATACACTATAGCAACTATTTTATATTATAATTGATAATATATAATATACTTTTGGTCTAATAGTTAATATAATACATATACTATATATAGTCATTATTAATTATTATATATTAGTATTAGTAATATAATTAGAAATTCGTATAATAACTGTTCGAACTACATTTATTAGTTTGATAACCGTTCAAACGGATATTTTACTGTTCGAACAAGATGTCACGAACACCATATACCTAGTTTGAATAGATTGCCATTTAGTAATCCAGTTCGAACCAAAATTCGTTGAGAGCAACCAGATCGCCCCTTATCTCCCCAGCAAAATCCGCCATTCATCTACTGTAGCAAGCCCACATTTGAACTTCTAAGATATATAGATCAAGTCTCTTATTCTATTATTTCATTTTATGTTCGAATGGGTTGTGTTTGGGGGCTATGGATTTTGAACCCAAAATCACTCATTTTGGTGTTTTCCGGCCAACTAACACCAAAATAATCGGTAGAAATGATAGAGGCTTCACTCCTTAATAATTTCTACCGATTAAAACAAAGGATAACATCTAGATTGGATTTTTTCGTTCGTGGTTGAGTCGACTCAGCCATGCCTGTTTAGCGTGTTCCAGTTCGAACGTACTCTAATCCGTTCAAATGCCCAGTTGCCAAACAGATATATCTCTATTCGAACAAATTAAATTCATTCGAATGAACACAAATTGTCTATTCGAATGAACAGAACATGCCATTCGAATAGAGATTTTCTTAGTTCGAACTATAAAGTTACGTTGGTTAGTTCGAACAGAATATGTTTCATTCGAACTAATTATTTCAATTCAATTTAATATAGTATAATTCTTCAATAATATAATTAAAATTTTATTAAAATTATATTCTTACTTTCGTTGTGGTTAAACATTATACTAAGGGTATCCAGCGGAAGAAGACGTGCAAGAGATCAGACCAGCCAAAGTAGTGGAGCAACTCATGCTCAAGAGACGAGACCTATATTTGTCGAGCGGGAGATCATTTTAGATAACTTTTGCGATCTTTCATGGAAGGGACGGACAATACAGTCCATCATCACTGAGCGGGGATGGACATTGATTTGTCAGCAACAGCGGACTACATATCTAGAGATGATCAGTGAGTTTTACTATGCCATGGGAGAGTATAACGCTGATGCTCTGTTCTACACCTTAACGGTCTGGGGAGTGAGTATTATTTTTTCTCCCCGCATTATTGTTGAGTTCCTTGATATTCTGTGCATGGCCGGCGCATATTCTGTAGCGATTGTGATGACTATGCCCACACCAACGGCTGCACCATCTGATTTAGACACATAGACCGCATCCTCATCACTAGCACTGAATGTAGAGCCGATTGTTGGTAAGGATGATAGTGAGGATGAGGATCTACCTTATGATGGTCTCATAGATGATTAGGTCCATCAGCTAGTGTGAGACCTTCGCCTCCTCCATATGATGGGAGCAAGGTGATCTGACAGGTCGATTCTATAACATTTTTCAGAATGCTTAATTTGATTGTTGGATATAACATCGATCCAAAAAAATACAAGACTAATTTTGAGATCGGTCGAGCCAAATTTTTGTTGTGGATAGCACGCGGAGACCCTATTTATCTAGCATTATATTTCTTCCTTTGCATTTGATCAGAGTCCAGCTACTCTAGTGGAGGTAGTCTATCATTTGTACTGCTGATATCTAACCTCCTACTTCGGTCGGGGGTTACAGTGTCTGGGACTGAGCATAGGTCACCACAGATAAGGCCTGTTAATAAGATCACATTCAGCAAGAGCAATGGGCACTTGCGGAAGACTGGACCAGATCAACCTAGTGGCACGCCAATCAATCCAGCTTGTAGTACTGTCGGTGTTGAGAGACAGCCCCTTGGGGCTACTTTGGATCAGGTACGAGCTCTGTTTGTGGAGGTCGTTAAGCCTATCATGGAGAAACTTAGGGATCTGGATGAACGGATTAAAATGTTACAAGAGGATGTTGATCTACTTAGCAAATAGATCATTTTCATTCGCATCTTTCACTTCATTATTCGAGCGTCCATGGATTTGGCCCGCTCTCCGTCTGGGAGAGGTCAAAATGCCTCATTCCAAATTGTCTTTTTCTACCCCGATAAGGTAATTCGGACAGCGATGTAGCCGGTTCGCTCCTACGCCGCAGTGGGGTTAGGGTAAGTATTCGGGTAGCCTTGGGGCTAAACCCGCTCTCCGTCACGGGCGGAACAAGACGGTCTTTAACCAATCTCATCCCTTTGTTCCCCGCAATAGGTAGGTTGTTCGGGCAGTCTATTTTGGACCCGCTCCTACCCGTTGACACTGCAGAAAAATATAAGTTTGGGTCAGATTGGCACTAATCTCACACTTCATAGTAGTGGGGGCCGGGGTAAGTTATTTGGGTAGCCGTGAGGCTGATCTCATTATCCACTACCGGAGGGATAAGGCAACATTTAGGCCTACCTTTCTCTATGGTATCCCGTAGGGAGGTAAGTCGTTTGGGCAGTCTGTTACTGAACCTGCACCCGCCTGTGACGCTTACGAAGAATAAGAGCTTCTTCCTTCAAGCAGCTGAGGACTAATCCGCACTCCACCGCAGGAAGGATAAGGCAACCTTTAGACCAACCTTTCCCTTTGTGGCCTCGCGGTGAAGTAATTCAAGCAGTTATGTGGTTGATCCACTCTTTCGCCATGATGGAGGTCGGGGTAAGTTATTCAGACCGCTGTGAGGGCCAGTCCCACTCTCCCGAATGAGGAGGTTGACCCACCTACTCACCTATTATCCTTCGTGGGGAGGTAGGTTGTTCGAGCAGTTTGTTCTAGACCCGCTCCCGCCCGTTGACATCACAGGGAATGGTAGGTTTGAGTCAAGCTGGTGTTGATCTCACACTTTGTCGCAAGGGAGGATGGGGTAGTTCATTAGGGGAGCCGTGGAGCTAGTCTCGCTCTCAGTTGCGGGAGGGATAAGGCAACCTTTAGGCTTACCTTTCCCTATGGTATCCCACAGGAAGATAAGTCGTTCGGGCAATCTGTTACTAGACCCACTTCTGCTTGTTGATGCTTAATGAGGAATGTAAATTTTTGTCTTCGGGTGATCAATGACTGACCAGCACTCCTCCGCGAGAGGGATAAGGCAACACTTTAGGCATACCTTTCCCTTTTTGCTTTGCTGGGAGGTAAGTTGTTGGTTGAGTTTCTCTTAGTGGAGTTGACTTTGCTGATGGAGATTATTGATTTTGTCAGAGAGGAGTTCGCTATGTTCCATTACAGGTTGCATGAAAGCATATAAATTTGCCATTGAAATGCAACCTTTTATGTTCCTGAAATTTGCCATTGAAATGGAAAACCTCTTTTATTAGGGCTCATAATGAGTTGCATGAAAGCATATAAATTTATTACAATGAATCAAATTAGCAATAAAATTTTTGTAAATGCTCGGCATTCCAGGGGTGCAGCAGCTTGTTTCCTTTCGAGTCATTGAGGCAGTAAGACCCCAAGTGATTTGTGGCGACGACCACCTAAGGGCCCTCTCATCGGGGGCCTAGCTTTCCTTTGTCCAGTGCTGTTGTTTCTATCTCTTTGAGTACGAGATCTCCAACCTTGAATGTTTTCGGACTCACGCACTTGTTAAAGCATCTCTCGACCCTTCTTTTGTTGGCCACTATTCTTATCTCAGCTTCTAGTCAGACTTCTTCTAACAGATCTAGTTGTTCTTCTAGCTTCCTATCATGAGACTCTTGTTCGAAGTGCTGAATTTTGTAGGTGGGGATTCCCAGTTCTACGAGCGCCATCGCCTCATGGCCATATGCGAAGGTAAATGTAGCCTCCCCAGTTAGCATTTTTATTATGACCTGGTAGGCCCATAGGACGACAGGGAGTTCTTCTGGCCACACCCCATTTCTGTCGTCAAGCCACTTCTTGAGCATTCCCATCAGTGTTTTGTTAGCTGACTCAACTTACTCGTTACATTGGGGTGTCCTAGGGATGAGTATCGGAACTCAACCCCCAAATCCTGGCACCAATTGTGGTAGTGATCGAAATCAAATTGCCTCCCATTATCCGATATAATGGTGCGCAGGATGCCAACCTGCAAACTACCGACCTTAATAGAAACCGCGTGATGTTGTTCGTCGTGATGGTTGCTAAGGCCTCAGCCTCAACCCACTTGGTGAAGTAGTCCACAGCCATCGCTACAAACTTGACTCCTCCATTGACCGGGAGAAGTGAGCTGACTAGGTCGATCCCACTGGACCAAGGGTCACGGTGACGTAATCGACGTCAATTTCTCTGATGGGCAATGGAGTATCCTAGCATATTCTTGGTACTTTCGGCATAATCCTTAGCATCCCACAGGGCATGGGGCCAGTAATAGCCTACTCTTATTACCTTCCCAGCCAACGCCTATCCTCTTGAGTGATTCCCACAAATTTCTTCTTTCGGGGAGATGCACCTTAAAAGTGGTGCCGAGTGACCCCTCCAATACAGGACTCCCTCGATTAGAGTGTAGCGCGCCGCTCTATTTCTGATCATGCTAGCCTCCTGTCTGTCCTCTGGTACCTAATTGGTTTCCAAATATCTGATTATGTCTTCCGCCCAGTCTAGGGCTCCGGGCAGTATTTCCATTACCTCAATCCCTACTGTAGGTACTTCCACAGTTCGGATCATTGTTTGCTCCGGTAGGGAGAGCCTTCCAGTCCAGATGCCACACAAGCCAACTTGTCCGCTTTCTGATTTTCTGTCCTCGGTACATGTTGAATCTGAAATACTTGAAACGGGGGCATTCGACCTTTACTAGTGTTAAATATTTCTTCAACTTTTTCACTTTTACAGCAAACTCTCCTCGCACTTGATTTACCACTACCTGAGAATCAGCCCATACTTTGATCTTAGTGGCGCCTAAAGACTTCGCTCAATTAGCCTTGAAAGTAGCGCTTCGTACTCTGCCTCGTTGTTCATCGTTTTGAATGTCAAATTGATGGCATAATTGTATTCCTCTCCATCAGACATGACGATATGCACTCTCACTCCCCCTCCAGCCCGACAAGATGAGCAATCAACGAATACTTGCCAGGGTTTTATGGGAGATGCATCATTGTTCTCTGTCGGGAAACCGGTAAACTCAAAGACAAAGTCTGCTAGCACTTGCCCCTTTATGGTGTTCCACGATGCATAATGGTTGTCAAAATCGCTCAATTCCACATCCCAATTCATAAGCCAGCCTGAGGTGTCCGATTGTTGTAGCACCTTTTTTAGGGGGTTTCCATAAGGACCTTTACTGAATGAGTTTAAAAGTATGGGCGCAGCTTGCACGTAGTTGCAACTAGTGTAAAAGCCAGTTACTTTAAGCTGGGGTACCTGGTTTCAGCCCTCCTATACTCTCAACTGGTGTAGTAGATCCACCTCTGGACCCCCACCTCTTCGCTTAACAATGCTAAAGAGGCTGTTTGATGAGAGACTGCCTAGAACAGGGTTGATGTTTCCCCACACAGGGGTTGGCTGAGGAGTAGTGGGCTCGTAAGGTACTTCTTGAAGGCTTCGAATGCCTGATCACACTCGCCATCTCATTCTTGTGCTCTCCACAAGACTTTGAAGAAATGTAGGCATTTGTCAGTGGATCTTGACATGAACATATTGAGGGCGGCCACTCATTTATGTTTCGAGGTGGAGCCATGTTGAGGATGGCCTCCACCTTCTTGGGGTTGCCTTCGATTATGCATTCAGATATCATGAATCCTAAGAACTTTCCCGTTCCGACACCGAAAGCCCATTTTGCTGGGTTCAACTTCATTTGATAGTGTAATGGGCCTCTCAGATGAATCTTGTGCTCAGCATATGGTCCACTTCCTCAGCTATGGCGATATTCTTTTCTGTACTAACGCTTCGACACTTTTACCTCACTCCTTTGGCCATTGGGTCAACACTAAGGTTGTGTTGTATGACCTCTAGTGCTATTCCAGGCATATCCTCATGGCTCCAGGCAAACACATCCTAATGCTCAATGAGGAGTTGCTTCATGGCATTTCGGGCTTCAGTCGTCATTCCGCTATTGATCCTTACCCCTACATCTGGTCGATCTGGGTTAAGATGAATAAGCTCCAATGGCTCGATTGGTTCCACTTTTCTGAACTCCTACTCATCTCAGACCTTCGCTCATGACCTCCATATAATCGGGAGCTGGCAGCAAGGTGCAGGCATCCTCCGCAAGATATGCCTTGCTTATCCAGCCGTTCATAGGCATCTCTTCTCAAGTGTGCGTGTAGCTTTCTTCCGATGTGCCCTTCTCACTTCCAAGAACTTGGTTCTCTTGTTGGTTAACTTCCATGTCACTGGTAATAATGGCGAGCTCCCAAGTTGTCTGAAACAGGTTGCCTCAGGCATGCGAAGTATACATAAGACCTAAAACAAATCCCACAGATAGCGTCACTATTAACGTCATGTTTCGTACACCTTTGGGTCAGGCTCCGACAACTCAAGTCTTCTGAAACAGGTCTGCAAAAGATAGGGGAGAAGGTAACTAGGAGAGGCGGCGAGGGCCGAGGAGTCTCCAATGCCAAAGTTATTAAATATTCTTGGAAGTTTGTAAATAAATGAAAGAGTCCAGGGATTAGAGAGATTTCTCGTACCTGGAGCTTGTTATTTATATTGTGAGTTGGGGGAGGCAAATATCGTCTTTGTCTCCATAGAGTTCATGCTTCCTCTGTTGGTTATGCTATCAGAGTCTTTTAATGCAGCGTGGCTCTACAATGGCACCATAAATATCACATGTTGCTCGATAGTGGCACCATTAATGCGCCATGGTTTCCTGGCTTTGCGTTTATCCCTTGTGAGCGGTAAATGGTCTGATATTGATGGATCGAGGGCCTTCCACATTTCCCGTTGTGCTCTGTGCAAGTCTCTAGGTTCTAACCGAGGCCATGGACTGCCAAGCTTGATCTGTCTTATGGATTACTCGACTCCTTTTCCTGATAGATGGTTTGCCCCCTACGCGGTCCTAGGGGCCTTTGAGCCGGGTATTAGGCCGAGGCCTAGTGGACTTTGTGAGGTGGAGAAAATCCCCTTACAATGAGAGTTAGAGAAAATTGAGAGAGTTGTGAGAGAAAAGTTAGAGAAGGAGGAAGAGAGATAGAGAGAGCTACGGGGTCTCTTATCTAGCAGTTGCATAAAGAAAGAATGATAGGAGAGAGAGATAGAGCCTTACCAAGAGATCGTGCGACGAACTGGAGGCTTGTCTGAGATCAATGGCACGACAGTGAGATGAAGGAAGACAGTCGATCTAGGCTGGGGTTAGCTGCGGTGAGGACCAATCGGTGATTTGGGTGTGACGGAATTTTGGTTTGTAGTGGGTGTGTGTTTTGACTAGTTTATGAGATTGTGGTCTGGCTGATCCATGTAGGGGCGGGTTGGTAGTTTGTTTACGTTATGGCTGAGAATAAAGATTTTGTGGAGAATTTGCAGAGAACTGAGGGTATATAAAGACGGAAGAGAGGGTTAACGTGTTCCACTCGAAACTAATCAGTGACGGTAAATCGGGATTGTTGCATACTTGGGATTGCCGAAGGATAGGAATTTGAAGATGGAGAAGTGTTCAGATTATTTGACTTTTAGTGTGGGAGTTTAATGTTTAATATAGGAAGGGACCAACTTGATGAGGTTGTGATTGATGAGGAATGTGTGCGAATCGATTGGTTGATTATTTTCAATAGGGAAATGATAGTTGTAGCCATAAGTGTGCGAGCGCTGTGCAATCACTTTAAAAATAAATAAATAAATATGAGACTCACATGATAAAAAATTGATTTTTTAATAGAAGACTCCACTCTTTTTAAAGTGACTGTATAGCTCTTGAGCACTTCACGATTGTACGTATCATTACTTTTTTCGATAATATGGTTTGGCATTGGAAATTTGGGATGAAATAGACATGTAAAATTTATCCGATCAATGTCTAAGATTTTAAGTAGCAAAAGGACGAAGATAAAAGTTGGTAGTAAACTTCAAGGGAAGCTCGATTAATCGATTTGGATTCAAACTTGATAAAATCTAAACTGATAATTTAGAATGAAGAAACTTCTAACTAAAGATTTGACTGCCTTTATCCATTAATAATAAGACTGATATTATTCAGATATTTTTAAGAAAAAATCCTAATAATAGTTAAAATAAAGTTAAATTATTTATGGGCTTAATTTTATTTATTTATTTATTTATTATTATTTTATTCTAACTAACTGCTAAAAAAAAAAAAACACAAATTCGTTTTAACTCCATGCATAAGTTTGGACATTAGACGGTGCTAATCAATGTTTTGAATACCGTACCGGACCCCGTACCGGTCAAGGTACCGGAACGAAATATTTCGGTAACGGTACCGTTTCGGAATAGCATTTCGGGATAACGTTTTGGGATAGTCGATATATGAATAAATTACATATATAAATATATATAAAAATTATATTCCAAAATAATAGTCTATATATAAATAAATTATATATAAATACATATATATATAAATTATAAATAGTCTAGTCTGAATTGGGGGTTAAAAAATAAGCTTGTAGTTTGAAAAAACGAAAAAAAAAAAGAAAAACAAAGGCCGAAATATAGGCCGGTACAGGCTGAAATTCATGCCGATACCGGCCGGTATTTTTGCCGGTACAGAACAGGTATAGTACCTGTATCGGCCGGACGGCCGAAACAAAAAATTTCGGCCGTACCGGCAGGTATGGTACGAAATTTAAAATACTGGTGCTAATACGTCATGAAAAGACATTGATATTGTCGTATTCATCATGTCTCACAAGGTATGTATCAGGACACTCCAATTACCACTAAGATTGGTGATTCGATGGTACTTGAGTTTTTTTTTTTTTTTTTTTTTATAACCAATGAATCATTCATTCCAATTAGAAAAGTCCTTACAAGAAGTTGTGTCAATCAAGCCATACAGCTTGTGATACAATAGAAGGACAAGAACCCCAACACATTATAATATCCTCAACATTCCATACGTTCCTCGCTAATTGGTGCGCTGCTACATTACCTAGCCTATTCACATGTTGAATCTGAACCTAGTGAAAACCCCTCATCATGCGTCGAATGTCGTGAGGACGAAATGCAAAATCTGTGAAAAACTCAGTTTGGGAGTTCAAAGCATTCACAAGAAGCAAGTAATCCGTATCCAACACTAATTTTTGAACACACCATTGAGCACAAAATTGTAAACCCCTCAAGATTGCACTTGCCTTAATAAACTCCGGAGAAGCAACATCAGCTTCTAACTTACTACAAGCAGCCACCACACAGCCTTGAGAATCCCAGAGTATAATCCCAATACCTGCCTTATTTTGATCAGGAAAGATCGCCCCATCCACATTTAATTTCAAGAAATCCGGTGGGGGAGGAGACCAACAAAGCACTTTTTTTACTTCCTTACCAAAACTTGCACCTGTTTGTAAGCCGACTGCAATGAGAGGGCATGATTAACCATCGCTGAACAATGATGCACCACCTGTTCATATAAAATCTGGTTCTTGCGATACCACAAAGCCCAACAAATAACAAAAAATGTTGCAAGCATTTCAGCACCACCTTTATCTCTAACATGAAGCGCCAAATCCCAAAAAGATAAATTAGGATGTAAGTTTCTCAAAGAAGGTAAATACTGCAGGAACATATCATGAATTACAGGGCAGAAAAATAAAGCATGGGCTGCATCTTCAGAACACAGATTGCAGAAAACACAGGTATCTTCATTCTTTATCTTCCTTCTTTCAAATTTTGAGAGGTAGGCAAGTACTCTTGGCATGCCCTCCAGGCAAAAATCTTCATTTTCTTGGGAATCTTCAACTGCGATAAACACTTCCAAAACTTTGAAAACTGTTCACTTCTAGACCCCTCACCTAGATTCTGAGAAGCTGCACACTGCAGTACCTTATACCCACTCTTGACTGAGTAAGACCCACTTCATTCGTGAGCCCAAAACCAAGAATCTTCTTGAGATAAGTAAAGATTAAGTCTCAGAATCAGATTCGCCAGTCTTGGATTAAAGAGAGCTCTAACAACATCAATCTTCCACCACCCTGTACTTTCCTCAATTAATTCATGAACCATCAAAGTATCATTATTCATCTGCCCCATAGCTTCCTGAACCTCCTCTCGTCCACAACCAGGTATCCAAGAGTCGTGGAAAACTCTAACACTCCAACCATTTCCCACTCTCCACATACAGCCAGATTTTAACAAAGGCACTGCACTAAAAATACCTTTCCAAACATAAGAAGCTTTAATATCAATATTGGCCTCAAACAATTAACAATTGGGAAAGTACCTTGCTTTAAGCACTTGATAAAGAAGCGAATTCTGCTGAGTGAGAAGCCGCCAGCCTTGTTTTGCAAGTAGAGCCAAGTTAAAATCAGTAAGTTTTTTAAAGCCCAAACCATCCCGAAATTTAGAAAGACAAAGTGTCTCCCAACTAGCCCAATGAATTTTCTTTCCTTGAGCTTGATTACCCTACCAAAATCTAGACATCATCATCTCTAACTCATGACACAAAGACTTTGGAAATAAAAAACAACTCATAGCATAAATTGGTAATGACATATCTATAGCTTTTACCAAAACTTCTCTACCACCTTGTGAAATCATATTCCCTTTCCAAACTTGTAGTTTTTGCCACAACCGATGTTTAATACCAGAAAAAGCCCGTTGTTTTGATCTCCCAACCATTGGTGGTAGCCCCAAATATTTTTCATACTGCTGTGTAGAACTTCCACCCCAAAGCTGCATAATTTATGTTTGCAAGTCTTCATTAACATTTTTACTAAAGACCATTGATGTCTTCTCTTTGTTAATACACTACCCTGACGCCTTCTCATAGTCATCCAAGAGAAGCTGGATCTTTTCATTAGTACCAACATTAGCTCTACAAAAGATCACACTATCATCCACGAATAACAAATGATTGACTCTTAGACCCCCTCGACAAATTCTAACCCCTTCTACCATACCGAGCCCCTCATTCCTTTTTAACAAACTGATCAATCCTTTAGTACAGAGAAGAAACAAATAGGGAGATAATGGATCACCCTGTCTAAGCCCTCTACTCAAGGTAATGTGCTCTTGTGGACTCTCATTCACAAGGATTGAAAAAGAAACAGTTGAGACACAACTCATAATAATATCAATCACCTTTCGTGCAAAACCAAGAGCCCCCATAATTCTTTCTAGATAGCACCATTCCACCTTGTCATACGCCTTGCTCATATCAAGTTTTATAGACATAAAACCCTTTTTTCCATTTCTCTTGCTCCTAAGGTAATGTAATAGTTCATAAGCCACTAAAACATTATCCATAATTTGCCTACCTGGAACAAAAGCACATTGGGACTCCGAAATAACCAAAAGCAGAATTTGTTTTAGTCTATTCGCAATAGCTTTAGACATGATCTTATAGAGAATTTTGCAAAGACTAATAGGATGAAAATCAGATACTCTAACTGAGTCAGGCTTTTTTGGAATCAAAGTAATAAAAGTATGATTTACCTCTCTTGGAAAACCACCAGAATTCAAAGCATTTAGCACTGCATCACTTACTGATTTACCAATCACTCCCCAATATTTTTGGAAAAAAATTGGGGACATTCCATCTGGCCTGGAGCCTTTGAAGGGTGCATTTGCTTAATAGCAACCTCCACTTCAACTGCCTCATAAGATCTAGTTAAATCATCATTCATGAAATCAGTAATTTTACACTCCACCCCTGATAAAACATCGTCTACTTCAACCAGATCTGCAGCTGTGAATAGACTCTGAAAATACTCCACAATCAGCTCATTCATCTGCTCTCCACGCTTCCAACCAACCCTACCATCTTGCAACTGTAGATTTTTGTTCTTCCTTCTTCTGGTAGTAGCTTTGGTATGAAAATAGCGTAAATTACTATCCCCTTCTTTAAGCCACACGACTCGGGATCGTTGTTTCCACATGATCTCATCCCTCTCCAGCCACTTTTGAACATCATCACGTGCACCCTTATGAAGTGACATAGACTGACAAGTTGGATTAGCTTCCTGAATATTCTTAATGCACAATTTGGCACTAGCAAGCTCTCTTTGAACATGACCAAAAGAACTTTTATTCCATCTTTTCAATTCAGTTGCACACTTCGAAATACAACCCATTACTTGGTGAATAGAATTAGGAACTGATCCCTCTTCATCCCTCCACTCCCTTTCAATAATGGTAGCACATTTCTTTTCACCCACCCACATAGCCTCAAACCGAAAAGGTTTAACTCTACTCGTACTAGCTAAGACTCCCATAGTATCCAACCAAATGGGGATATGATCCGAATAAGCTGCTCCTCCATGTTGGACCATCAAATTCGGAAAAGCAGTGCATCATCCTGAATTTACTAGGAAACGGTCCAACCTTTCACTAATATCACCTTCATCTTCACGTCGATTACACCAAGTAAACGGAACTCCAACAAAACCCAAATCTCTAAGATGCCCTTCCTCTAATACAGATCTGAAACTGCCCATCAACCTCTCATTCCTCAATCTCCCCCCACTTTTCCCATCTTGATTAAGGATCTCATTAAAATCACCAAACACCAAGGACTCTCAATCCGGTGTCCCAAAGATTTGATCAGATTCCACACTTCCTCCCTTCTACTCAAATCCTGACGCCCATAAACAGCCGTAAGAAAATATTGACTCCCATCTCCATTGTAATTTTGAATTTCGAAGTGAATATGGTGCATTGAAAAATTAATAACAGACAAATACAATTCGTCTTTCCAAAGCAAAGCTAATCCACCACTACGACCCAAATAATCAACTACAAGACAATTTGAAAAACCAAGCTTATACTTACAATAGTCCCACTGTCGAGAGGTTAAACGGGTTTCTTGTAAGAAAAGCACATCGAGATCTTCCTTCATAAGCAATCACAAAGAGTACGAATACCTTGTGGGTTCCCAAGCCCACGAGGATTCCAGCTCAAGATTTTCATGGTGTTCGGCAGGGCTGTGCAACAGCCACTGCCAATATCTCAAGGGTAGAATCAAATACATGTACCTTCTTAATCTGGCGCCCTTCATCCTCCTGTATAGAGATCAGCTTCCGTTTACGTGCACCAACAGCTCCTTCCTTCAATTGCGTAGATTTCACTTGCTGATTGGAGTGCCCAGATGCTGCTGCAAAGTCTCCAACAACTGCGTCGAAGGAAATTTTCTTCATTTGCGTCTGGGTAGAACACACCCATTCCCTAGAAGCAGATTTTGGCTTCCAAACTGGTGGACCTTTGCCTGATACTACAGTCTCACTTGTGGGCTTCCTCACTTGTTCTATCTCGTGTGGGCTTGGACACAATCCAACTTCTTCAGTGGATACAAGGCGTGGGCCCAAGTCCAAAACAATACTCTTAACAATAGGAACCTCAACCAGATGATTTTCTTGGACAATGGAAATGATGCTATCCCTCACTCGCTCCGAATCCGATGTGTCAACCAATCCCAGTCGTACGTGGCCCAATTTCTCTGCACCTTTACTAGAACCTGCTTGAGATGCCAAGAGAAACTGCTTCTCCTCAATTACCAGACCCATTTCCTTCTCCCCCACATACGCACGTTCTGTTATGGGTATGGCTTCCCGTAAAGGAAGGCTCCCCACCAACCCAGTAGTTACAGTCTCATTCTCCGGCGGGAAAGCAGCTCCCTGAGCAGACTCAACCTCCATAGTCGGCGGTGGTTCTGCATTGCGTCTCCCCTCTTTACCATGACCCGCGGAACCAGCTACCACCCGCGATTATGCGAAGAAAAACCTGCTCGAAGCCAAGCTCCATAAGGCATTTGTTCAATCCCTGCAGTGACAGAATCATACTCCGAACAGTCGCGAAAAGCATGACCCAGTAATCCACACTGGTAGCAAAAATCAAGGAGCCTTTCATACACCAAACGAACCCAACAGTAATTTGCATCCCCCAATTTCAGTTTCTTTCTAATTTGAAGCGGTTGGAAATGTCTAAGAGAATCCGTACTCTTATGAACTCACCCCACTCAACCTCCCTCCCCTTTAGCCAGATCAACCTCCAGGAAATCTCCAATCAGGCTGCTAATTAATTTACCCACATACGAATTCCTAGCCATCAGTGGCAAATTATAAATCCTCACCCAAAAAGGGGCATGAACAATTGTGAGACCAATAGCCTGCACCAAACCATCAAATTCCTTCAGAAGCACTAACAATTTGTCAAACGCCCAAGGGCCCTCAAGCAAGACCTTAACTTTATCTTTCACATTCTCAAACTCTACCAGACTGAAAACTGAGTTCATATCATGAATCTTGACACCTTTCACTGTTCCCCACACTTTCCTCATGGTTTGTTTAAAAACTTCATGGTTATAATTCTTCCTAGTTAGCAACTTCATAATTAAGCAGTTCTCCCCTCGAGAAAGAACTTCTTGAACTTGATTGGTCTCCACCACCATTTCTTCGGATTTCTTCTAAGTAAGAGATAGACTAGCATACTTCATCTCTAAAGCGTCAACCATGTTTCCACTAGGGCTTGTACCAAGACGAGTAAAAAACTCTACTCTGGGTGCAGAGAGAGTACTTCTTACGGACATCAAGTTTGTATGCTAAAAATGATGGTACTTGAGTTACTCCCATGCATTTTGACATGTTCTAAATCTTGGGTCCAAATTCGAATATGAATTCGCTAGAGACTATTAGTACTACCAGTTTAAGAATTCATTAATTTCTTAATGGAATTTGGGTTTTAGCTCAAACTCGACTTGAGAAAATATCTATAGTTTCTTGCCTTTCTAGGTAGGCTCCATCTATCCGGTTCCCAATATGCAGTGTACTACAACAATCACGCCTAGATAAGGATGCTATTGCTACCTCCGATTTTTCCATCTTACCCTTTCATCGTGAATAAAAGTCATACTCCAATTCTTTTTGGAAAATGATAGGAATTCCGCTGAAAATCTTGCTCCAATATTTTATTTTATTTTTAATTATTTTTTAATTTAGTGATTAAAAAAGTGTTATTTAATAATATTATGAATTTTTCTTTTTTTTTTTTAAATAGTTTAAGTGTTAAAAAATGATGTGAAAAAAAAGCTTAAAATATTTGTTTCTTTTTTCACATCATTTTTTAACACTTTTAAATATTTTTAAAAAAAGAAAAAAATTCATAATATTATTAGATAACATTTTCTTTATCACTAAGTGAAAAAAAAAGGAGCGGGATTCCCCAACGGGATCCCTAGCATTACCCTTTCTTTTTTTTTTGTTTTTGGGAAAGCCATGCATGAATGCCTTTGACAAACAAAACCATTGAATATTTAAGAACCATCAAAACTTTGAGCAAATTTTTCAAACCATAAGCAATGACTCTAGACCTCAAGTTGATCACCCCTGGCATTCTTTCGTGGATGGATCTTTAAAATTACGTTTGGGTAGTGAGATATTATTAGATATTCTGTTAATAGTAGTGATAAAGAAGTTGAGATAGTACTAGAGAATCTAGGATATATAACTTAAAGCTGAATTAAGAAGTACTCCATGATCTCAAAGATATTCATGCATACCATCAAAATCATTAGATGGAGTAATAATAACATCTTTGACCTGCAGTGAAAAGCCCATGACATGCTTGACAAAAGTTCTTAAAAACACAAATAAGTTCTTAATTAACATATTTGCTAATTAGCATTAATAAACCTCCGAATGATCGTCTTGTTGGGGTTTTGACCACTTATTTACTCGCTTGCTAGCTTCCTCAGCCTGCAATTCCAAGTACAAATTTATGAGCTCTATATCAATCAATTAGCTCATGTATGTAAAAGATATCATACATGGAAGATCAATATATATAGGTAATCCTACTTGCTTATCCCAATCGCTTCGTAACGTTATGATAGCCAAGATTATAGTCTGGATGGCAGTCCCACCGAAGATCATCCCTCCCCAAATACCGTCACACCATTTTGCACAAGCATATAGAAGTGAGAAAAATAATAATGATTTATATGCATCAAGATAATTGTATAGATTAGAAGAAAAATTATACTCATCATCCCTACACAACACACACCACACATAATTTTTTAATTTTTAATTTTTTTTCTCTTACCAAATGCGTGGTGTATGGATGATGAGTAGAAGAATTCAATTAATTTAAGAAGAATAAAATCAAAAAAAATTAAAAAAAATAAAATAAATGTAGAATGTGAAGATGATGAGTAGCAAAACCTTTTTCTTACATGCTCAGGACCTTTCAAAGATCGGCTACTTACTAAATATTTAAGGAAAGAGATTGTAGATTACAAATTTTTATTAGTTTAACAATGCAATGTCATTTCTACTAGATGCAGTCACGAATTGTATAAATGCTACGCACTCCTTTTGAAAAATGATGAAGTTCATCGTTAAAAAATTAATTATTTTATCTAGGTCTCATATATACTCACTTTTTTTCAAAATGAGTGCGTAACGCTTACACACTCATTTTGAAAACAAATATCACATTCCTCAAAATAAAATGTATATATGCTAGTTTGAAGCTGAATGATGTATCAGCTCTAGGGTCTGCAAATTTTACGTAAGCCTTTTAAAAAAAAGTGAGATTTATCATAAAAATAAAAAATAGAAAAATAAAAAGTTAATTTTTTTTTTTTACATGAGTCTCAAGTTTTTTAGGGAAAAAAAAACTATATGGGACTTATAAAAACTAAATCTATACAAATAATTTTTCTAGAAGGTGGTCCACTAAGTAATCTCCTTGCTAGGTTGTCTAGCTGTTCTCCAGGTTTATTTATCATATGAGACAAAGAATTTATTCGTATTGTCACAGTTCAAGGTCCAGCCGTGCCATGATTGCTTCGGGACGCAACCATTGAATACATTTACCCATCTCTCATCTTCACATTTAAATGAATACTACATATTTAGTTATATTTTTTTAAACACGTGGTCTTCAATTCGCCTTGGCCTCTCAGTTGGGGAATATGTTATGATCCTCTTAATTTTATTTGAAATTAATAGTATCTATTTATCAATTTAATGACTATTAAAAAGACAAAAACTAAAATATTTCAAACAGTATTGAATATTTTCTTTTTTATTTATTGGCACCGGATATCCAGAAACAACGTCCTAACTAATCCCAGAGATATATCGGCCCTTAGAAAAGAGTTTCCTGAAAATGCAGATAATTCAATGAAAAGATTCCTCAATCCAATAGTCCTTAAATTATTTGCATCGAGTGAAATTCAAATTTTGGATCTTCGAAGAAGCATACCACCAAAACCAAAGTCTTTACCACCTGAACCAATACTTAGAAAATGTTTCACTTATCGATTTAATGATTTTTAAGAAGGCAATAATTAAAATATTTCGTATTTTATATTAAATGATACTACCGGTAATGCTACCAAGAGGCCGAGATTGCTTGCATGCAAATTCAAGATCAACTTGTTTAGAGGAAAAGAAAAGGACTAGCAATGAAAATAGGGAAATGGAAGCTATACAAACCATAATGCCCAAGTCGAAGATCCATCCCATTAGAACTCCAAGAGGAAGTCCAATAACGTTGTAGCATCCCAAATTTATATATGCAACGGTTGCTTGCCATCCCGATCCAACGGCTACCCCTGTTATCATCAAGAAAAAATTGTAAATAGAACAATATCATCAAAATACTTTAAAATAAAAGATTTGGAAACTATGGCTTGCTGGTAGTGTAGCCAGATTTGATTAACAAGCTTTGCTAAAGTAATTTGAAGATAAAACCTATACTATTACTATGTTATAAGATGCTTAGCGAACTTGGATTTTTGAAATCCCAAACTCTTTTTGCATAAAGTATATTCATCCGTCATATTTGAGAGCTTATTCATAAAATTGAGGTACAACATCTTCTTCTCTTTGAAAAAGATCAATCAACATCGTAAATTTTGATTGGTTTAAACTTATGAAACAAATACAGAGTAAAAACTCACCTGATAAAACTGGTTGAACACTATTAAGTAAAATGGTGACGACTAAGAGGTACGACATACTATCGACTGCTTGGACGATATCACTACTAGATGTGAATATGTATGCAATCTTGTCGCGAACTATCAAGGTTAGTATACAAAAAAAGAGTCCGATTAGAACGACACAGAGACGATAGCTGCAAATCTTGCTGCTTTGCCATTACCAGCTCCAAGTTCATTGGCTATCCTTACTCTGTGACATTTCAAGAAATAAATCAAGTTTTGTAACATGCTTTTTAACTTTATACTAAAATAAATCAAGTTTGGTAATCTGATTTTGATACCATGAAGAAATTTATGAGCTTAATTCATTTCATAAAAACGATTCTAAAAGAGATGATTGCTCATTCTTTATAAACGTGGCCAAGATCTTGTCCATAGACAATGTAAGATTAATCCTCAACATGAACCATTGACAACTTTGCAAATCTCAACGACCAATTCAAAAGTTGTGCACTTTCAAGACCTATTGGGAACGTGTCTTTAAGTGTCAAGTCAAATGGATTAGGAAATAATTATTAATAAAACAAAACAATTGTCTTGGCATAAAATAGATATGCAAAGATGCACACTCCATGGCTATACGACAATATGTTCAGATCCTACGAATCAATCGAATAAAAAATGCTTTATAAAATTCCAGGTGTGCTGACATATCCCTGTTCTTGTGAAGGAAAACACTAGATATACGTGAATTTAT
This sequence comes from Juglans microcarpa x Juglans regia, assembly GCF_004785595.1. Taxonomy (NCBI): domain Eukaryota; kingdom Viridiplantae; phylum Streptophyta; class Magnoliopsida; order Fagales; family Juglandaceae; genus Juglans; species Juglans microcarpa x Juglans regia. Next base: position 5,231,070 of record NC_054608.1, on the reverse strand, counting down.
TTATTTATTTTGGGTTAATTCTGTGTTGTGTAATGTGTGTAGTATCTGAAATTGATTATGAAACTAGAAAGTGGGAAAAGGGGAGGAGGGTGACAAATGGATACCCGGTACCAGAAAAAAACTCAAAGCGATCATCAGGTCCCACCCATTGATGCTCATGCTGCAAGAGACGAATTAAATTATCAGGAAAATCAGTAGCAGTGGACATTAATCAAAGTGCAATTTTTCCATAAACTTGTATTTTTCTTGTTTTGCTACAGCATATTAATCTTGACCTGAACCAAACAGATGGAAACAGGGGAAAGGGGAAATCTATTACCAGATTGACAAGGCATCCACGGCAAGAGTGGCATTCTTCAAGTATCCAGTCATCAACACCAGTATTTTGTAGTACCAGTTCTCCAAGCTGTATTCATCACCAGCAAAAGACAAGGTAATCAGAACTATCATCATTAAAAACAGCATCAATGGAGGAGGAGAAGAAGGAAACTGGACTTTCTTTACAAATATTGGATTTAGCAAAATCATCAATGCAGAAAGCTTAAGAGAAAAAGTACCAGAGCATGACTCCCGAAGAAACAGAGAGTTTGATGAATTCCCAGAGACCCGAAAAGGCTTGAAAAGAGAATCCAGTCCAAGTTTCAGGACATCCACCAAACATGGCGTATCCATACAATGCGAGGACTGAAACCCACCAAGAGATGTCCAAAGCAACAATAATACCAACAAGCCCCAAATCCCACACGTAAACGACGAGGCATGTACTCAATAGATTAACTATTAAAGCTGCCAAAGACGCCCAAGCAATCACAAAGGTCTTGAGCTGGGACTGCAAGAACCGCTGCACTGGGAACAGAAACCCAAAGCCGAAGAGCAACGGTAAGAGCCAGAGAGCCACCAACTCCGACAACTCTGCAACTTCGTCGGACTGTCCTAAGAGTTTCAGAATCGGAGCGGCAAAAATGTAAATGGGCAAGAGTAGAATGCAGCAGAGGAAGAGCACAATCCATGACCTTTGCATGTATATGCCCAACATGTCGTACCTCTTCGCCCCAAAAGCCTGACCACACAGTGTCTCAAATGCGCTCGCCATCCCTAACTTCATTTGCAGCTCTCAGAATATTTGTTCAAATACAAAAGGGATGGTTCCAACAAGAACAGAGTACTGGAATTTACCAGGAGGCCGAAACTGAAGCCGAGGATGACATTTATGCGATGGAAATGGCAGCGAGTTCCGCGACGCCGAGGTGGCCACCAAAAGCTTGACTGATGACGTTCATGGAGTAGTTTACGACGCCGCTGAAGATGGCTGGGCCGACAATGTGCCATAGCTTCTTTGATTCGACCCAGAACCTTGATGCAAGTTCTTTAGCATCTCGATTTTCAGCCCCATCTATTATTGGCGATTCTGACAAGAGTGGATGGATCAGAGCCTCGTCGTCTCCGTTGGTAATGCTCCCCATTGAAGAAACTCGATCGTCTGAATCATCTACTTGCCCAGCCATAAGGAACGACGTCTCGTTTCCCGAAAATTATATTAAATGAAAGGAAAATGGTGCCTGTGCGAAAGAAAAGTAATTAATTTAGGGAAATACTATAGTCATAAAGTGATTACATAAAAGTAATCTTATAAATTGATATGACTTGATGTAATTTGTCATATTGTAAAGTTACTTTTATTATAAAATAGATCTAACAGATCAGATGAAGTCACAACAGTTTATATGATTTTTTTCCTTAATTTCTTTGTGGATGTAGCAGTCCTCATTCATTTAAGAAATAGCATTCGACAGGAATATAAAAAATCATTTATAGAGTTGAAAGTTTCCCACTTGTTTAAAAAATAGTTCCGCTGCAGAGCGGCTGTTAAAATGAGAAAAGTAGTCCACCATTTACACAGTGATATGTAGATAAAAATGTAATAAATCCTTTAGATTTTATCATACAGAATTACAAAAAGACTTTAGCTGAGAGGATAACTGTGCTCACACTGAGCTTAGCCTGATTTCTCTGCCAAACACCTCATCGCCGCTTCATTGAACCTCTCTGCCTCAAGACCAATTTTAACCCTATTTTGCTACTCAATTGTAACACCACAAAGCTGGCATGAATTTCGAAAGCAAATAGGCATCTACACTATAAAACCCAAGCTAGATTTATTCCCGAATCGAGGAAGGAAAAGAAAATGGAAATGCAAGTAACTAGGATAATGCAATTAGGAGGTAGTGAAAGATTGAGAAAAATAATAAAACCTTAAGAGAGCAAGAACACGAGAGGAGAAAAGAGGGATAAAATCGAACAACTTTTATCAACAACAGTACAAACCAATCAAGTCAGGTACTTCGTTCTGAATTATTTTGGATTTTTTAGGGGAAAATTTTTCTTTCCTTTTTCTTGTCCTAAATGCTACATCATGTTTTCATGGGAAGAAATAATGAGAAAATGACAAATAGAAATATGAGGAATATCATGTTTTCACGGAGTGGGGTTGCAAAGGGAAGGGCCTGCATATAGCAAGTTGGAAGGGGCTTTCAGCTGCAAAGGGGTTTTCAAAGGAGAAAGGGAAGGAGCTGCGAGCTGTGAAGGGATGGGTTTTCAAAGGGGTTTCGTTGCGATTTGAAGGGGCTGCAAAGGGGATGGGGTTGGGTCTCTCGCGAAGGGGAAGGGGCGAATGAGTTACGATTCAAGTTATTTTTTTGTTTTCTCTTGAGGGCTTTTGTGTTCTTCAGAGTTTTTGCTTGGTTTCTGTCCAAAAGTAGTAGAAGATGGAACTAGGTTCCTTCGTTCTAGAGAATTTGCAATGAGCAAGGTAAGTCAAGTAAGCGGATTCCTCTCTTTCTCTATCTTGCACTCCCTCTCTGTTCCTCTCGACCTCAGCCCATCCTCTAGATCGTCTGGGTCACCGCCATCGTCTAGGTCACAAACATCGTCTGGGTCGAGCTCTGGCACTGTTTGGATTGAGCACCGTGCAGGATGGCAGTGTTGAGATCTTGAGCCCATTGGGGTTTCTCATGAAGAAGTAGAAGGGGTAGCATATGAAATACGAGTGGAGAAGAAGATGTAATGGATTCAATGATCAGCTCCATGCAGATGTAAAATAAACACAATATATCGTCTACGTGTCGTGCTGTGAATGGAGAGTTGCTATTCTTTACCTAGCAACTGGACCGTTCTCCAGCTTTTCTCTTTAAAAAAAGGGCATTTCAATGCTTTTCACTATTTTTAAGATTTGTAAATTCTATGTATTATTTTTCTTTTAAAAAAAATTGGGTTTTAATCAATGTTTTGAATACCGTACCAGACGTCGTACCAGTCAAGGCATTGGAACGAAATATTTCTGTACTGGTACCATTTCATGTACCATTTCGAGATAGTTGATATATGAATAAATTATATATATAAATTATATACCAAAATAATAGTCTATATATGAATAAATTATATATAAAACATATATATATAAATTATAAATAGTCTAGTTTGAATTGAGAGTTGAAAAATGAGCTTATAGTTTGAAAAAATGAAAAAAAAATAAAAAAAATTGAAGGCCGAAATATCGACCAGTACGGGCCAAAATACAGGCCGGTACAGCCGAATACACTGGCTGTACCGGCATGTATTTTGGCCCATACAAAATATACATAACACCTGTATCGGACCGGTGGCTAGTACGGCATATTTCGGCCGTACCGGCCAGTACGGTACGGTATTTAAAACAGTGATTTTAATTAGATTTTAAATTTATTAATGTTTTTCAAATTGAGTATTAAGCGAGATTTATACACTTAAAAACTATAAATATTATGCAAATTCTGCTCACTTCTATTGATAAAAGTGTATAAACATGTGATCTACATGAAAAATTATTTTTTAAATAGTGAATCTCACTTTTTTCATAAAGACTGCGCAAGATTTATACTTCCTAAAATTATATCTAGTATTACTCTTATATAAAAAAAAAAAAAAAAAAAAAAAAAAAAAAAAAAAAAACTTTTTAATAACGAGATTCACTTTTATATATTTAATTATACTAGGACCGGAGCAATGTGCAAAGCAAATTTGCCTAGTTAGACGAATTGGTTATTTTAGGAAAAAATAGTATTTTAAAAAAAAATATCTTAATAAAAAATTTAATGCATAGGGAAGAAAATCTAAATTCTAGCAAATATTTTTGGATAACAATAGCTCTTTTTTTTATAATAAGAACTTCATTCAAGACATCAAAATAATGTGCTTACAAACTGGAATGATCTAACCAAAGATACTTTGATAGAAAATGAGGAACAGACCCTATCCATATTTCCAAATCTGGGATAGACCATGCATGTTTGGCAAGACAATGGGCAACCTGATTCCCACCTCTAAGCACATGTTGAATCTAGTGCTCTTCAAAATGACTTAGCAGATTACGTACCTCCTTCAGCAAATTACCTTGAGCTCATAGTGAATCTTTGTTAGTAGACACTGCTTCCACCATGAGTAAACTATCACTTTCCAGCACAACCTTCTTAATTCCCATATGCAAACTGAACTGCAAACCTTGGAACATGGCTAGTAATTCAACTGACTCAGGTTCACTAAGCTCATGCTCTGCCTTGCTCACAACCATTAGTATTTCTCCATTCTCATCCCTAAGTACAGCACCCACCCCAGTTTTCCAAAGATAAAAAAATAGTGCAGCATCTACATTTTGCTTATAGTAACCTGGTGGAGGAACCTACCAACAGCCCACCTTGTTCATAGCGTAGCTTGGTTCTGCAGAAACTGGGAAGTCAGTTTCTTTTGACTAATGGCATAGTTTGCAGTTGTTATAGAGTCCAATAGAGAGTGTTCAATAGCCCACTTGTTTCGCCTGTACCAAAAAGCCCATGCAATTAAAAAGAATCTGGCAAGTAACCCTTGTTCCCATCTATGTAATAAGAACTTGACTACCTCAGTTATAGAGCACATATCATTCAAATTTGTTAAGACAGGCAACAATTGTATCCATGCGGCTCTAATGACAAAACAATTTAACACAGCATGAGATGCATCCTCAGCTGGATAATTGCAAAAATCGCATCCAACACTTTCAACAACTTTCCTCTTTAAAAGGTTCTGTTTTGATGGAAGGCTTTCCGTACAAACTCTCCAAGCAAACACTTTAACTTTGTTGGGAACTCTCATTTTCCAAATAGCATTCCACATTTTTTTCTCCTCATTGCCACTTGAACCCTCAGCAGTGTCCTGGCTGAGCAAAGAGTTGAAAAATTTGTACCCACTTCGCACACTAAAAACTCCATTTTTCTCATACCTCCACTTCCACACATCTTCATGTTGACTTGGGCTGAGAAGGATCTTCATAATATCTGAGGATGTTCTTAGATTAAAGGGAGCTCTAACTCTTGAAACATTCCACCAGCCTGTTTCAATATCCATTAGGGAAACTACCCTTGCTTAGAGGTCCTTCTCTACACTTCCATGTTCCTCCAACAATAAAGATTGATGACCAAGCACCCAATTATCTTGCCATACCAGAGCAGTGGCCTCATTCCCAATTCTCCATTGTCAACCTTTAACTAAAAAGCATCTAGCTTCCCAAATTCCTCTCCAACTATAAGATGAGTTATGACCCAAATGAGACTTAAAAAAAAGGTACTAGGGAAATACCTTGCCTTAAGCAATCTATAGACTAGTGAATCCTCATATTTAAGCACCCTCCAAGCCTGTTTGGCTAGTAATGCCATATTAAAAACTTTGAGGTTTCTAAATCCCATTCCACCCCTACACTTGGAAATACACATTTTATCCCATGCTACCCAATAAATTCTCCTCCCATCAGCTCTTTGTCCCCACCAAAACTGAGCCATCATCTTTTCTAAATCTTTACACAAAGTAATGGGCAATTTAAAACAACTCATAGCAAAAGATGGAATAGAACAAGCGACAGCCTTTAATAAAATTTCATGGCCCCCTTGAGACAAAATTTTTTCCTTCCAACTCTTCAATCTCCTCCATATCCTACTTTTAATATCTTCAAAAGCAACAGATTTTGACCTCCCTACAATAGGAGGCAAGCCCAAATATTTCTCATATTGTTGTACTGAGCTTCCACCCCACATATCCATAATATTATTCCCTAGCCTAACAGGTACATTTCGGCTAAAAATCATGGCAATTTTCTGTTTATTAATCAGTTGGCCAGATGCCAACTCATACCTCCTTAACAGTGCCTGGATATTTCTTGAGGTGTCTACATCCGCATTGCAAAAACACAATAGAGTCATCAGCAAACAACATGTGATTAATAATAGGAGCCCCCTACAAATTTTAACACCCTTTACAGATCTGTCCAGTTCAACAGCTTTTAATAGACCAATGAGTGCTTCAATACAAAGGAGGCATAGATAAGGGGACAAAGGGTCCATTTGTCTAATTCCTCTAGTTGGCAAAATAGGAGCAGTGGGGGTGCCATTTACAACACAGAAAATGAAACTGATGTAACACATTTCATAATAAGATCCACCAGTCCCTTAGTAAACCCCAACTTTATTAGAATACCTTTAAGAAAATCCCACTCCACTCGTTCATAAGCCTTGGATATATCTAATTTTAGTGACATATAGCCCTTTCCCCCCTTCCTTTTGTGTTTTAGAAAATGGACCAGTTCATATGCTACTAAGACATTGTCCGTGATCAGTCTTCTCGGCACAAAAATCGACTGTGTATCATAAATAATAGATGGCAGTACACCTTTCAGCCTATTAGTGATGACCTTAGCTATATATTTGTAAAAAACATTACACAAACTAATAGGTCTAAACTCAGACACCAATGTAGGGAACTGTGTCTTAGGGATTAACACTAGAGAGTATGATTTAAGTCACTTGGAATCTGACCTGTGTTTAGGGCTTCAACTACAGCAGTTGTAACCTTTTCGCCAATTATGTGCCAATACTTCCGAAAAAATAATGGTGGCATCCCATCTGGGCCAGTGGCTTTATTAGGATGCATTTGTCTCAAAGCAACAAGTACTTCTTCAGTATTATAGGCCTTTTCCAATTCAGTATTCATATCTTCAGTTACCCTTGATTCAACTCCATCCAAGATGTCCATAGAGCCTCTTACAGTTGAAGCAGTAAACAAAGAGGTAAAATACTCTCTAATTAGTTTATCCCTATCAACACCCTCTTTCCAGACCCCATGCTCATCTTACAACCTCTGTATAAAATTCTTCTTTTTTCTCTGAGAAGCTTTATGATGGAAATACTTCATATTCTGGTCGCCACTACATAGCCACTGAACTTTTGATCTCTGTTTCCACATAAGCTCCTCTCTCTCTAGCCACAATTGAACCTCCTCCCTTGCAACTCGATGTTCCTTAGTTCTCCCATAGTAGGGTCTATGGATTGTAACTTCTACAGTCTCATTTGTGACTGTTTAATTTGCTGTTGGACCATACCAAACTTGTCTTTATTCCAACCAGCTAGCTTCCCCTGCTTTTTGAAATTTTCTACATGACATCAATCATAAAATTACCCCTCAATTCCTCCTGCCATATATCCTGTATGATCTGCTCACAGTCATGATGACCCACCCACATCGACTAAAATCGAAACATCCTTTTCTTCCTACAAGGACCAAAGAAGCCTTCAATATTGAGACACACAGGGATATGATCAAAGTAGGAGACTAATCCGTGTTGGACTTTAGAATCAGGGAAAAGATCTACCCAACTGTATGTTGCCACACAACGATCTAACATTTCACAAATTCTATCACCTTCCTCTCGTCTATTACACCAGGTGTAAGCAGGACCAAAGAAACCCAAATCCATTAAATGACAATCAGAAAAGAACAGATCGAAAAGCATCAAACTAACTTTAGGGTCTCATTCTACCCCCCCCCCCCCCCCCCCCCCCCCCCCCCCCCCCCCCCCCCCCCCCCCCCCCCCCGCGGTCCCATTTTTCATTATGATCCAATATTTCATTGAAATCTCCATATACAAGCCATGGTCTATCAACTGAGTGAGCAATTAAGCGAAGTAAATCCCAAGTCTGGTTCCTTTTACAGGTTTCAGGATGGCCATAGAGGCCCATGAGATACCAATTCATAGAACTATTGGTCCTGTATGAGATCTCAGCATGAATGTGGTTATGCAAAAAATTAAGCACCTTCAGATTAACCTTTTCTTTCCACATGAGCACTAAACCCCCACTTCGACCATAACAATCAACAGTAAAACAGTTAGGATAGCCTAACCTGACTTTGTAACGATCCATCACACGACCTGTAACTTTTGTCTCCTGCAAGAAGACAATTTCAGGAGCTTCCTTCCTGATTAGGTCAAGAAGAGTTCGAAATCCCCTTGGGTTCCCAAGCCCCCGAGGATTCCAACTGAGAAGTTTCATTGTTCTCGACGGGGCTGCCTTACAGCCTCCGCCAATCCCAATTGGTCACCTTCCTCCACCAAACTCATCGGTAAGCATGAAGGAATTCTCTTCGCAGCCCTTCCATCATCATGTTCGATAGCTAGAGCCTTCCTTTTTCGGACTACCTTGGATGAGCTCGCAGGGAGTTCACCTTCTGGCATAGGGGAGGGTATGCGTGATCTCCGTTTGACTTTTTTCCTTATGACCAGTCGTAGCATCATTAGGGCTTATTATAGGGCCCACCCCTTGACCCAAGAGAGGCCCATGGGGAGGTACATTAGATGCCTTAGTCATTGAGTCCCAACGTTGACCATTAATCATGGCCTTATCCAATTCTTTTCGAACTCCTGCTTCCTCGGTTAGTAACTGATTACTTGGACTTGCCTTCTCCGCAATTTCCGTCTCAGTTCTTTTCTCACACAGCTCCTCTACAGAAAGTGCAACATTGAATAACTCCCCAGACCCAGCAGCCTTATCCCCCATATCTCGTAGATTTGAATTTTCTGTTTGTTTTTCCTGTAATCCAGGGTCACAAACTGCAGAATTAGCCATGTTTCCGTGCCATTATCCCTATGGCACAGATCAAGAAAGAAATATATTAATTCAAAATTCAACATAGACTGATACACATTCATCATATTGCTAATTTTGGCAAACTTGTTTAGCACAAGTTGAATTCAAGTTTAAGAAACTTCTCAATAATAAATTAAGTAATGCAAAAAGACTAAAATATTTCTAAAATACTTAGATTAAGAACATTGGACGTGTTGGGTTTGAATAAAAGTCTACAACTGTTTCAATTATCAATTGACACGTGCATTACAAAATTCCTTGTCATTTAGGAAAAATGATTTACAATTTGGCATATTTATTACATTTTTCAGCAGCAAGAAAACTTATTATAACAACAATTTCAAAATACTGAGAACAATCCTCCCTTGTAAAAAAAAAAGATAAATGAAAAAGATTTGAATAAAATAATTTGGGAATTGTTTTTAATCAATTGTTTTTTCCAATAAGGATGCTTCGTAGATGTGAAAAAATAAAAACACATCTTATGATAGTTTTGCATTGTTTCACAAGAAATGTTTTAAATTATATTTTCTTTTTTTGGAAATGAAGAATGTCCTAAATGTTTTGAGCTTTATTATTACAATATAAATTTTGTTTTCTTTTTAATAGTGCAACAAATTTGTAAATTCAAAAAAAACTTTGCCTTTCATGACAAAGAATTTACGAAAAAATATAGATAGTAAAATTCAAATGGCAAATTTGCTTAAAACATGACATTAGATGGTGGCCTGAAAAATACGGTTCTTTTTCCCACAACCAACTTTTATTATTTCAATTTAGCTGGTTTTGTTTTTGGGATAGTTTTCCTATATTGAGTTTCATCTCTATTTGCAGATACGATTTCTATATTGAGTTTCATCCCCATTTGCAGATACGATTTCTTCTAAATCATTGTATATATTGTATACCTGGTTTCGAACCCCCATTTTCAGCTGTCATATGATATATCTTTGTTGTGGATTTATATATAATAAAACTTTCCTACACTACATGAACACAATTGTTTTTTAGTGACGGTTGGAAAATTGTGACAGTCCCCAAACCGTCACTAAAAACCTTTTCTATGACGATTTCTGGAAACCGTCACTAAACACAGATGAGATTTTTTTTTTACGTTCCAACGTATAGAAATTTTACGTTCGAACGTCACATATACGTTCGAACATTGTGGCTACTTACGCGCGAACGTAAAATATTTTGGTCACATATACGTTCAAACATTGTGGCTACTTACGCGCGAACGTAAAATATTTTGGTACCAACGTTTGAACGTTAGTAATTAACGTTCGAAGTAAAATGTTTTGCGCCAACATGCAAACGTTAATTACTAACGTTTGAACGTTGGCGCCAATTTTAATTAAATATAACTCTAATTTAAAAATTATGTAGTTTTTATAATACATAATTTGTGAACAAGTCTATATAATTAACTTGTATATATTTATATATACACAATTTGTAATATCTAAATATATATTTATGGTTATATATATTTAAAGTACAGTGATTTAGAATTAAAGATGGAAAATATAACATATATAAGATTGAGAATTGAATGGTGAAAAACTATAGAAATATTAAATAATATTTTTCTTTACAAATAATAAAAGGAAAATACAAAATATGATCGAATTTCTTAAACAACATTCAGATGATAGCGTTGTTTGAGAAATTTGAACTTCGTACCTCCTCAATCAAGTATCAACCTTGTCGTTGAGGATACCTACACAATGGGCGATCTCAAAGACAAAGGCCTCTTTGGCCGCGAGATCACCGCATCAACCCAAGCAGGCCGCACATCTCCCGCATATGTACTCGGCGACTGCTGACTACTACTCCCCACATGACCTGGCTCAGGCTGCATCGGAGGAACTAGATCCTCTACAGGAGGTGGCTGACGTCCCCTAGCCTGTCCAATACTATGTCGATGTGTGGTCATGTCGAGGGGGCTCATCTGATCTTTGACTCGCTCCTCTGGCTGAGTTGGCACTCTCCGTGCAAGTAATAGCCGGCTGATCAGGACACCGTATGGGAGATTATCCGTAGAGACGATGCTCGCCTCGTAACGGATCCTCTAAAAGATGTGAAGTGGCAAATCTATAGGATCTCCACGTGCCACTCGTATCAAAAAATGTGTCTGAAACCAACTAAATGTGGTTTTATGTGCTACAGGATCCACATTTGTTGCAACAATAAGGTGCAAGATACGAAAAAAAGGTAGCAGATGGATCTGGTTGAATGCGTTCTTCCTCTCGATCTGCATGCAATCCCTTCCGGTGAGGATGTAGAAATCCTCGTCTCAGCTATCATTCCGAGCCTCGAGACCAGTATCCTCAGCCTCTAATCGGTCTGCATCTCTGGCTGATGCTAGCTCAAATGTGCAGTCAATAAATGATGCAGAAGTAGCTACATCCTCACTGGATGTAGCGTGTGCAGATGTCTCAACTCCTCGACGAATCCCGAGGTGCTCAGCGATGACATCTGGTGAAATCTCAATGGAAACACCGCATACAGTCACGGTGTGAAAGGATGTGTCCTGAGGCATGTCACACATCCCATATAGAACTCCTGAACCATTGAGGGGTAGACCTTCCCCCTCAATGTGCAGATATTTCTCTAGCCTTTACTGATGAAAACATCTCTAAGATTCGTCTACTCCCATATGAGTTCGTCGAACTCATTAATCAGGACCTCTTGCTCTACCATAACAGTACGAGCCCCGATACGAGTAGTGTCTTAAATGGCTCCTTCCCTCTCTCATTTCCTAGTATACAGATGATGAGCCATATCATAAAAATAGAAAAGGAAAAAAATTATTTACATTAATGTATTTTTTGTCATAATTTTAAGCTGCTCTGCATTAACATTCGAACATAGCAAAAGAAACGTTCGAACGTTTAGATAAAACGTTCAGACGTGTATCCTTTACGTTCGCACGTAAAACAATGTTAATAAATTTACGTTCATACATGTATCCTATACGTTCGCACATAAAACACATACGTGCGAACGTATAACATACACATTTGAACGTAAGCAGTAAATAAATTTGACTAACGTACATTTGGACGTTTATGTTATACGTTCGAACATATGGATTTTACGTGCGAACGTAAAGGATGCACGTCCGAACATTGAGACATAAATAAATTTAAAAAATAACGTAAATTTTATGAAAAAATAACGTCCTAATGTAAAACAATACACGTTCGAACGTAGAAGCCTTAACGACTATGTAATTGAAACATCGTCGTATGTTCGAACATCTTGGTGAAACGTTCAAACGTTACGACACAGAATGGCTGAGTCAACTCAGCCATTATTGAAATCTCCAAAATCAATCTACAAGGTTCTAAATGTTGAAATGTCACCGTAGAAATGAATTATACACTTCAAGAAACTTTTCTACGGTGACTACTTGGCCAATGGCAAGCCGTGGTGGCCGAAAAATTGAGTTAAACATCCGGCCACCACTTGACCCGTTTTAAACAAAACCAAACCCAAATCTCAAATAAAATACATGTTATTTGATTAAAAGATGAATGCCTACCTTTTAGTGACGGTTATGGCGGAGTTTGACGACGGTGGCGACAGAGGAGTGGCGGCGTGCAAACCGGAACGAAGTTAGTAACGGTGAAAATAACATTTCGCCGTTCTGTTTTGGGCTTATATACATGAAATGTTCGAATGTAATTCTTAGTACGTTCGAACGTTGTTCGATTTATTTTTCAAAATATTAACTATAATATATTATATTATTAATATATGTTATATATTATAATGTATACTATAACATATAGCATACTATATATTATATATATACTATAGTATATTATAGTATCTATATATATTGTGTATTAATATATATATATATACATATATAATGTATTCTATAATATATTATATATATACGATCCATTATAAACTAATGAAAACAACATTAGAACCACAAGCTCTTATTACTAGCCCAAAATGATATACTTTATTTATTACAACTAGTACCCAAAATTCTAGTGTACAAATTCTTAAATAGATTAATTGGAATCAAATTACTCTCTCTTATGAATGACAACTAGATTAATTGGTTTTTTGAATTTGTAAGTGCTAGTTATATTTCTTCAAGTTTAGCAATATGTTTATACATATTATGATTTTATACTTACTCTTGAAATAATTGTGATTATTGTTTGTGAATATTGTAAATAGTTTGTGAGTTTATGGTGTTCATTGATGAATTAATATGTATAGAAATATTGTTGTGGGAATATTGTTATCTTTGTGATATGAATTTGAAATATTGTGATTATTGTTTTTGAATTTTTATTGATTATGTTTAACAAGAAAATTTTAAGTTTAGGATGTTAATTTAAGTAAAGATTAAAAACATTTAATATACAACTAATATTCTTGTTTTAATATTTAACATGGAGTAAGTATATATAATATATTCATACTAATTTAGTTAGAATATGATTATTATTCAAATTATAAGTATAGTATAAAACTTAATCTTAAAACAAGGAAAAAAAAATTTATATAACTTAACTATATATAAAGTATAATACTTTTTTCATATAAAGGGAGATAAAAAAATGGGACTGGCCATTGGATCAGTAAATAGCAAAGCAGTTTTAGTGGGAGGATCGATCCTTTTTATTTTCAAAGTAATGTTCAAACATCCT